>NC_071262.1:21552801-21852801 GCF_023375685.1 Ictalurus furcatus
CATTTGACAGCTCTTTAACTTTCCTACTGCTAAATGACATGTTTAACTCGTTTAATCTATCTTTTTGATGTTTAAAAACATAACCACCCAGATAGTGGTAGATAGATAGTCTTATGCCATAACTAAATCATGAATACAGTGAAATGGGGAAAAAAGCTTCAAAAAAGCTTTTATGTTTGTAAAATGCAAGTTTTCGAGTTCCACTGTATTGCTACAGTTGCTATGGTGATTTGAACATCTCAATATCTGATGAGAACTAGGCTTGTCTAATCTTGAGTGATTTTCCGATATAACATAAATATGTGAATAAATTGTCACGATACACTTTTTCAGGTGTCACAATATCCTTTTATATTTTTTTCCAAAATGTTTTAAATGTTTTTTTAATTAATTCTTTTTAATTACAGCTTTATATGCTAAATGCTGATTTGACTAAATGTTTCTGTTCTTTCTAATTTTGTTCTTATATCATCAGTGACAATCACTATAAATATGACAAAAACGGTCTTTCAGTGGAATTAACCTTCAAACACATTCACACGCATTGCTATAGTTTCCGAGATGTTTTTTTTTTGTCATCAAAAATGCAGAAAGTCAAACATCTCACACTTGTTTTATACAGTACATGGTATTTGTTTTTAAATTCCCTCAGTGTGTTACCATTTCCGTTCTCCTAATGTGCATGTATTTTTCTCATCCTGATGCTAGATGACCTGTAATTTAAAATGGTATTTAAAATGCATCTGCCAGCAGAAAGATGAACGCTGTGGCTTAGCAGAAGCCATAACTGCAAGAAAATAACACCATCATCTCAGAATTATTGTAATTATCAAATAATTCTGAAAATCCTCCGTCCCAGATAACAGCCCGCATGAATGTTACGTGTAAAAAATAAAAAATAAAAGTTAAGAGTATTGTAGGAACATTTTAAAGTTGGAACATTTTGACAGTTGCCGTTAAATTCACATGTGTCCTGGTGCGCTAACTATAGAAGCAAGTGAGCGATTACAGAGCCCAGGAACTTCAAAAGCTCTCTGCATGGAAGACCGCTAACATGGCTGCCATCGTATAAAGTGCAGATGCTGGAGCTGTTGCTCAAGTTTCCAAAACTTAACTATAAAACACTGTGTTTGGGTTAATATGTGGATGGTATGATCTGGTATGATCCCAACAGCAGTGGTAGCAATGAAGGTTCTGTATTAGTGACCAGAAGAAACACCAGCAAACAAAACCACATTAAATGAACATTAACCATCAGCAAACAAAACTAAACTAAATAAATGAACACATTAATTAATTTACTTTTTCATTCTTTTTCAGCATCCTGTTCAGCGTTGTGGTGGAACCGGAGCCAGACCCAGGAACACTGGGTGCAAGCCAAGAGAATTCACACATTCATTCACACCTATGGGGCGATTTAGAACAGTCAATACCTGGACGATTTAGTAGAGTGGGTGGAAACTGAAGAACAGAGCTCAGGATCAAACCTGGGACCCTGAAGCTATGAGGTGGCAATGCTATCTGCTGTATCACTCTATCACTGTGTCAGCCATTACACAAACATCAGCCAACCCCCATAAATAAATAAATACCATCAACAAAAAACTACATTAAATAAATATTACACAGCAAACAAAGCCACACTAAATAAACATTAACAGTCAGCAAACAAAACTACGTTAACATTAAAATACCATCAACAAACAAAACCAAACTAAATAAACACTAACAATGACACAAACAAAACAAAACTGAATATACATCAACCCTGAGGCAAACAAAACTACATTCACATTAAAATACCACCAACAAACTTAACTAAATCAGTATTTATTAGCAGCAAACAAAACCAAGCAAAATAAACAATAACAATGACACAAACAAAACCAAACTGAATATACATAAACCCCGAGGCAAACAAAAATAATAAACACTAAAAAGCAAAGAAAATGAAACTAAATAACATTACTGTACACAAACAGCAGCCAAAAAACGAACAAAATAAACACCAACCATCAGTAAATAAATGCAAACTAAACGAATATTAAACGGCAGCAAATAATAATAAAACCAACCTAAATAAACACCAACCACAATTTACACCAAACCCAATCAAATTAAAATACAATCAGCAAATAAAACAAAGCTAAACAAACACCTAAAATTCAAACAACAGCAAACAAAACCAAAGTAAATAAGCACCAAACATCCACAAACAAATCTAAATAAATGTTAAAATACCATCAGCAAACAAAAAGAAACTAAATAAATATTAAACAGCAGCAAACAAAATCGACCTAAATAAACACCAACCATCAGCAAACAAGCCTAAACTAAATAAACACCAATCAGCAGCAAACAAGCCTAAACTAAATAAACACCAACCATCAGCCAACAAGCCTAAACTAAATAAACACCAATCATCAGCAAACAAGCCTAAACTAAATAAACACCAATCATCAGCAAACAAGCCTAAACTAAATAAACACCAACCATCAGCCAACAAGCCTAAACTAAATAAACACCAACCATCAGCAAACAAGCCTAAACTAAATAAACACCAACCATCAGCAAACAAGCCTAAACTAAATAAACACCAATCAGCAGCAAACAAGCCTAAACTAAATAAACACCAACCATCAGCCAACAAGCCTAAACTAAATAAACACCAATCATCAGCAAACAAGCCTAAACTAAATAAACACCAATCATCAGCAAACAAGCCTAAACTAAATAAACACCAACCATCAGCCAACAAGCCTAAACTAAATAAACACCAACCATCAGCAAACAAGCCTAAACTAAATAAACACCAACCATCAGCCAACAAGCCTAAACTAAATAAACACCAACCATCAGCAAACAAGCCTAAACTAAATAAACACCAACCATCAGCAAACAAGCCTAAACTAAATAAACACCAATCAGCAGCAAACAAATCTAAACTAAATAAACACCAACCATCAGCCAACAAGCCTAAACTAAATAAACACCAACCATCAGCCAACAAGCCTAAACTAAATAAACACCAACCATCAGCAAACAAGCCTAAACTAAATAAACACCAACCATCAGCCAACAAGCCTAAACTAAATAAACACCAATCAGCAGCAAACAAGCCTAAACTAAATAAACACCAACCATCAGCAAACAAGCCTAAACTAAATAAACACCAACCATCAGCCAACAAGCCTAAACTAAATAAACACCAACCATCAGCAAACAAGCCTAAACTAAATAAACACCAATCAGCAGCAAACAAGCCTAAACTAAATAAACACCAACCATCAGCCAACAAGCCTAAACTAAATAAACACCAACCATCAGCAAACAAGCCTAAACTAAATAAACACCAATCAGCAGCAAACAAATCTAAACTAAATAAACACCAACCATCAGCCAACAAGCCTAAACTAAATAAACACCAACCATCAGCCAACAAGCCTAAACTAAATAAACACCAACCATCAGCAAACAAGCCTAAACTAAATAAACACCAACCATCAGCCAACAAGCCTAAACTAAATAAACACCAATCAGCAGCAAACAAGCCTAAACTAAATAAACACCAACCATCAGCAAACAAGCCTAAACTAAATAAACACCAACCATCAGCCAACAAGCCTAAACTAAATAAACACCAACCATCAGCAAACAAGCCTAAACTAAATAAACACCAATCAGCAGCAAACAAATCTAAACTAAATAAACACCAATCATCAGCAAACAAGCCTAAACTAAATACACACCAATCAGCAGCAAACAAGTCTAAACTAAATAAACACCAATCATCAGCCAACAAGCCTAAACTAAATAAACACCAACCATCAGCCAACAAGCCTAAACTAAATAAACACCAACCATCAGCAAACAAGCCTAAACTAAATAAACACCAACCATCAGCTAACAAGCCTAAACTAAATAAACACCAATCATCAGCAAACAAGCCTAAACTGAATAAACACCAACCATCACTAAACAAGCCTAAACTAAATAAACACCAACCATCAGCCAACAAGCCTAAGCTAAATAAACACCAACCATCAGTAAGCAAGCCTAAACTAAATAAACACCAACCACAATTCAAACAGAACAAAACTAAATAAACATTAAAATTCCATCTGTATTTTCAAACAAAAGAACAACAAGAAAACATTGACATTTCTGATTCATGGTTTGTATTCACTTTTGTGTTGTGTTCTTCATAATATATCATAACGAGTAAACAAACATTCATGTGATTCTAACAGTGTGGTGTGTTGCCTCTGTGTTTTATTCCTCAATCAATATAACATATTGATTTACCAACAATTACCCATTTTCACTTATTCAAGAATGACACCATCAATTTTTATCCATTTATAGTTACTTTAATGTTGTGGAATGTCTGCAAAACAAGTCCGTTCCTGTTATCACTTGCGTTATAGCAGCTATAAAGCTGTCATTTGAATCAACACCTTCTGACCAATCAGAATTGAGAATTCAACAGCATGCTGGAACAAACAGTGCTAGCTATTTATTAGTTATAATGCTACGATGAGGACAAATGTTGTGTTGAGAGGATTTTGTGTTTTGCCTTATCGCCTCTGAGATCTGCTTAGAAATGCTGGAAAGTTAAAGCTAGAACCATCCAAAAATTGTTTTATATTACAAGCCCGCTTAAAGCAAAGAAAAGGTGTGTGCATTTATACAGGATGCGATAAAAAACATCACTAATGCCTCTGAATATAAGTCTGAAAATATCAGCGCACACATGAAAGTACTTTTCAACACACATGATGTCAGATTATAAACTCCGACTCTGGCGCATGAGCCATGCCTTTTACTTTAAAGGCTCTGACAAGCATACTGAAGTAGGTGCAGATCAAACGCGCTAGCCTGGGGTGAATTATATCAGATTCCACTTTGTTACGAAGGCCTGCATTCGTTTTCTGACATTTACAGTCGAGGCAGCCTTCGCGGAGGCCCCTCAGCCTTCCTCTCTCGATCCCGCTCATGCTCCGAGGAGAATAAAGTGAGGGAAAAAAGAGGAGGAAGAAAGAAAGTAAGAAAGAAAGAAAGCTCTAGTGCATCTGACTTCCATTGCTGAGCTCAGCGTGTGTGTTCCGCCTAGCCACTGGTATTTGGATGAAGCGCGCGGCACAGTTACCAGAGCCTTGCTCCGTAAAGCATATGATGTCATTGAGGTTCCATCATTACAGGCTTCAGACGAGGCTCCTCTAGATGGCCCGGGTCAGTTCCCACGCTTGTTTGGCTGAGAGCGAATTCATGTAAAAGAAGCTTCTGGTAAAGAATGCAGACAGAAGACGAGAAAACCAGACAGATGATCCTCCCGAGAGGACTTCCTGTTTCTTTTTTTTTCCCCTTCTTCTTTCTCCACCTCTCTCTCTGTCTTTCACTCTCTCTTCCTGAATACCTCTTAACGTATAACACTTTTCCAACGAGCAATGCAGCATGGATCACCTCCATGTTGTTGCTATTTCCACTGCCACATAAGCCACGCGGTATTTAAACACACATGCCAACTTCGATTACATGTCCTGAATCAGGACACGTGGGCGGAGCTACAAACTGGTGCAGACCATCGATTGGTCAATCAATCACATAGACGTCCTGATAAATATTGGCTTCTCTTACAAAAACAAGTTTCTTTGCTTCTTCGAAAAACAAATCGCTTCCTATTACTAGATGACAACTTGGACGATCTACTCGGACCTGGTAACATCCTCAGACTCGAAATTAAATGAATCCGTGTGAGATGTTGTTGTTGACAAGTGCAAAATGACATAAAACTGTATGCTGTTTGTCTTTCGTTTATTCTCAGATGAATCTTGCATTATTAAGACATTAACAATAGTCAATTATACGAGTTATTACACAGAAATCTTACAAGATAACCACTTAACTACATTTTACTGCAGACGCCAATTTGAGTGTTTCCGCATGGCGTTGCAGTGGTCAGGCGGTACAAGTTGGAGCTCTCAGAAAATTCTCTCTCTCTCGTAATTACGGTAATTACGGAATGGCATGAATGCAGCTATAAAGCCCTACCTAGTATACCTCATGCATAGCGTACACATTTGAGTGAAAGAAGCACTGCTTTTTCTTGGGGTCTTTTCCTAAAGTTTGTTAAGTATTTTCACTAAATATTAAAAGTGTGTTTGGGGGTTTGGGGAGCCATATTGGCTACGTTCAAATTACTGTCTTCTTTGCACAATTCAGATGTTTTGCTCAGATCGGATATTTTCATCTTGACAGCTCACATTCGTAATCACAAGTGACACCCATACCTGTCGTTAAAACCTCCTGCATACACACACTGGTTTCTTGGGCAACTGTTTCTTTTGCAACTGCACGTTTTCAGTAGGGTTTTTCCAGTTTTGCTTTAATCGATTTACCAAATATCAAGCAAATCACCAACTTCCCCATCCTTCCACTGAACATGTCAATGCTGTCCACTATTGGATCTCTGCACTGCCGACACTGGATGATGACAAGGGCAGTTAAACAGTACGTGCATGTGAATTCAGAAAACATCACATGACTTCCGATCATTGTTTATGTTGGGCCACTTACAGTATGTATCTGATCCAGGACCACGTACGAAAGTGTCTCGGATCTGTGTTACATTAGGGCAAGAAACTGGATTCGTGTCACTTCAAGCTGGTGAAGTGAATGTTTGCTCGTACGTTGCCGTCTGTTCATTACAGTACCACCTAAACAGCAAGCGTTAGCGTTAAAAGGTTTGTGTTTCCATGAACAAACTATCTGTGTCCCAGATTTACAAGTACACTCACAAGACACATGCAGCACACTCATGTCAAACGACTTCAAAATTGTGTGTTTTTTTTTTATTTTGAGTAGTATTTTTGCCTATCCATGTCTATCAACGACCACCCAATAACCTCCAGCGAAACTCCTCCTATTGTCACAGGTAGAGTTATGTGATGGGAAAGCCACACACACACACGGCCAGGATACAGATAACCGTGGTGAGCCATGCTGTTTGGTGGAGAAGCGTTATTAGGTTACATTCCACATCAGAGCGGCTGTCCAAGAAGCCCTCCAGCAGGCGCTTTAACAAAAAAAATAAAAAATGCTGATCTAGGATGAAACAATTCCATGTGTTCTAAACAGAACAATGAGTTGCTCTGTAATGTTCAACATCCTCTCGTATGCACACATGGCACATTTGTGTATTTCGGGAATACACTACCCTGGTGAGATGACAACCGTTGACAGTAGAGATCCCATTTTTCTGATTGAAGGGGATATGGGTCTGACTGCAGGCTAGACCTACAAATGGGCGTGGCTTTGAGTCTATGACATTTCAACCATGCAGGAGTACCAAAATTAGTTATATAACTGCGATCAGACGTGATATTGTCACGTTATCTTACATTAGCTAACTGGCTTGCGTAGATTATGAACATTTTTACCTCAGATCCTTACGCTTGCCCATTTTTTCTTCTTCCAACACATCAACTTTGAGAACTGACTGTTCATTCGCTGTCTAATAAATCCCACTGCTTGACAGGTGCCATTGTAATGAGATCATCAATGTTATCCATGTCACCTGTCAGTGGTTTTAATGTTATGGCTGGTCGGTGTATGTCAATAGGTGCGTTCGAATAGGTTATTGTTTCTATTGTAACAGCTCATTCACAAGGGCTTTTACAGAAGACACGACACATAATCCAAGGCTAATAATAAACAGATATTTAAAAAAAAAAAAAAAAAGTATTTAGCATTTTTGGAAGGAGTCTCCAGCGTCAGTGCTTTGTAACCGTCAGTAAGTTTACCACTTCAGGAAAATCTTCAGGACAGAGGAGTTTGCATTTTCCAGTTTCCACACCATTAAATTTAACAATAAACAGATCGAATGTTTTATAATAAATAACATTGTAATCATTGATAATAAAACACTTTGGGACATGCTGCTTTAGGAAAATAATCCACTTCAGGGTGGTAACAGCAATTGCGCTTTGCTACATCACACCACCCATTGTTGATTATTTTCCTTGACCAGTTTTGCTCCTAATTACTCTAAAAATCCTGTCAAGTTTACATCAAACCATTTCAGGTCAATAATCAGTCCAAATCACAGAATTCCCATCTAACTGTCATTTTAGCCAGTGTGAATTTGGAATTCTACATATGGACTAAACACAAAGCTATTGAAGTTGCTGACAACAACTCCAAACTAGCTAAGAACCACAGTCCACAACACAGCCTGTCATATGCAAACACTCTCATCAGATAAAAGAAAGCCATAAAACGAAACAATCTAACAGCTTTCACGCCACAAGTGCTTTCAGCCATGAAGAGAGGAATGTGCTCTTTGAACCGGTTTTATTTCAACGGAGGCGAGAAACGAGGCGTGTCCGTGCGACAGATGCTCGGCCATTGGCCTGGGCTCGTCACTATCTGGGCACCGAGTTGGCATCTCTGCCCTGGCACAAGTGGGTCCTGTAGGGAATTTGATGCCGCCATTGATGGCGTGGGGTGCAGCAGACAGACAGGGGCCTTAGCAAACAGCTTGTCACCATAACCAACAGTGGCAGGGGAACAATAAAGGCAATTATTTACCTGAACAAGGTCCAAGTCTTCACCAAACACAAGAGTCATCATCAAACAGGCCTGTACCAGCACACACTCTGAATCAAGTCTTCGGTCAAGGACGTTTGTGGTATGGCGCGACCTAACCGATGCCAGTGGAGCTTCACAACCATCAAGCATGACATGGTTCAGCTAGATGGTCAGACTGAGATTCTCAGCACATCAGGAGAGAAAAAAGACTAATCCTAACACCTCAGACTGTAATGGATAGGTTTTTCTTAACGTCACAATGCTGAGGTAATACAGAACGAATCGCCAGGGTTTAAACAATAACAAATTGTGAATCGTAGCTTGCATGGACCATTAGAAAGGAATTTCCTTTTTTTTTTATATAGCTCCTAGCTCTTGAGAAGGCCAGACTTGGCTAATAGGAGGCTGATGAGCGGTCTGTTTGGGGTGAATGGGTGGGGCACTCGATCAGGCTCTGCTGCACTACCTGTCCATGGCCAAATCTTTCACGACTTGGAAACTCATGTGACACTCCTGAGTGTATAAAAAAAAACTTCAACTCTACAGAATCCAGCTGAGCCAACATGAACAAGGGCAATGATGTGGTAGTACGTTTTGGAGAAAGAATATATTTGCAGTTACAGGGTTCACCAGTGTCTTGCTATATGTGTCTCGTTTCTATGGAGATTGATGGCAAAAGCTGAGGCCTGTCTTCTACTTCTACTTGATCAAAAAGTCTCATGCTCTGAGCCTGCACAGCAGTGTGCTGTTATCAACCTAACACCGCTGCTTCATCTCGAGAGCCACAGGTTGAGAAACTGAGAAGCTGCTATTGCGTGGAGTTTAGGTGGAAATGCCTGCTTGTAAGCACATGGTTGAGGTTATGTATGGGTGCTCAGCACTGTATTGTGCTGTGAATCTGGCTGACAGTTAAAAGAAGAAGCAAGCGAAGGGGAAAGAGGGGACTGCCAGAGAGCTCCAGAGCTGCAGGGAGCATCCTCAGATCCCAGCTGCCTCGAGCTGGCTGTGGCTCGCAGGCGAATGCCAGGCTTCCTCGGCCTTCCTGGTCCAATTCCAGCCAGCAGAGAAGGAGGAGGGTGAAAAAAGCCAAAAATAATGTCTGGACATATATAAAGAAAACCTCAGGGGACAGACAATGCTGAGTCATATGAAAAAGCAAACACATGAGCAGGGAAAATTTTATAGGCTACCCCGATTGAATTTAAAAAAAAACAACAACAACAAAGAGTGCGTTTAGAATGTAATTAATTATGTAATATGTTCCGTCTTTTTTCTTTTCCTTTTTTTTCAGAAGAGCTTGGACCGGTTAGAAACTCCTGCAAGTGCGTCACTAAAATTGTTTCCCCCCACAGAGCAGCCCAAGGTCTTAGGCTTCTCTCCATATGTGCCACCAGCCAAACGTTGCAAAATCTGGAAGTTTTCCATGCATTATTTGTCTAACAATTGGGGAGTGGAGCTCATTTTGTGGATAATTATAAGCTTTTGTTATGCTGCTAATGGCCAAGATAAACCAATGCTCTGAAGCAGTGACTAGTAAGCTTGTTTTGGCAGCACTGGCACATCTGGCACAAGACTCACCCAATGTGGACGGCACACGCTGGAAAACCCAAACTGTGGGATTCCTGATGGACCTGCAGTTAAAGGTGTGTTTCAAAAAACCTGCAGAAAATCTTGGCCGTTTATCCCAACTCCGAGCTACTTATATCTTATTCATCTATTTCATCACCCTTTCTGGAAAAAACCCCACCCACTCTTGATGATACACACTTCTTGGATGCTGCTCTAAATATGTATCCTTTCTCTTTGTGTCAAAAATATCCTTGAGGTTAAAAAATAGCTCTGGCTTCTGGAATCTCCAGCGTGCCCTGACCGTCGATCCAGGAACAGGTTGGGTGATAATAACTGTACTTTGGCAGGATATAGTGCTTTTCCAGAACTCTGGTAAGAATGCCTTTCCTACGGAAACCAGGTAATCACGACAACAGACCCGCCTAGTGACCTCTTCTTTGTCCGCATGAAGAGAAAACTATTTCAGGGATCCCGCTGGACTGAAACAATTGACCTCGGTGTTATCCTGTCAGCTAGAACACGTGCTGCATACATCACCGTTTCCTAGTGGATTGTCAACAATGGAATGAGTAACACTTACAGTATATAGCATACAGTGTGTGCATACTTACACACCAGGTTATAGGCGAGGAAATGTTATAAGGGCTGACTCCACAGAGATGAATTACTACAAAATAAGCCAAAACAAGTCAAGCAACTGATCTTCTTCAGGAGACAAAAATCAGTTTCCCTGGCAGACAAGCATGTTTAACAAGCAGAGAAAGAAAATAAACCCAGACTTACTGCAGAACAAACATTTCGATTTGGTGTGTGGCTATGTTTAAACTTAATAGCACGTCACGACAGTTACCTCGCAGTTAGACATATCGAGAACAAATAAATATGCTAATCAGACTTGAGTAATATTTATACTTGCACAGCCAAATCATAGCCAAAACATCCTGACGCTTGTCGAGGTCGCAAACACCACGTGCTCCATCAAAAACTTTATCAGGAGAGGATAAAGACTAGCTACAGAGATGTCATCTAAGCAGAAAATCATGTTCTCGTTCATTTCCCATAGGTGGTTAAAGAAAAAATAACTACTTGAATTATGACTTATGATATGAACCTGAGTATGATCTGCAGTCTGCCGAGGTAAACTGGACTCAAATAAACAAAGTTCTGCACTGAAGTCATTTCCTGTGACATGTTCCTGTGCCATGCAGTGCCTTCCTGTGTCCACGCTGACGCCGTTATGTGCGACACTGAGGAACATTTTATCCTTCCTCTACACACCTATATTCCATCTGTCGCACACTGCAGTCCTTGGGAGGACCATCAGGATATAGGGATGTTGGAAATGCTGATGTGGTTCACACTCGATTACAAGCACTTAATGTTTATCAGGGGAAATGGTGCCATTTTTTTTTTTTTTAAATATTTTCGCTTTGGTACGACATCAATTTGTCATGAAGAAGAGATCAGGATTATGTGGACCAGAATCGAGGAGGGATTTATGGTGGAAAATACCAAAAAAAAAGAAGAAAAAAAAAATGCCAAAAGGGCTATGCACTTAGTGGCTTGCATAAGTACAGTATTTAAACTTTTGCACATTTTGTAGGGCTAAAATGGATTTCATTGAGATTAGATGTCAGGAATCTACACAAAATAGCTCATCATAGTGAAATGAGCGAGAAAATCAATATAATTTGCTAAATTGTTTACAAAAAGAAAAAAGAAAAAGGCGTGATTGCGTAAGTAAGTTAAGTCAATTTCAGTTCCAGGTTGTTGCGCTACAAAATGTGGAAGTGGGTGAAAAGGGGTGAGCACTTATGGAAGCCACGCTCTTTTGGCCTCTAATGGCCACATCATTCAGGTGAAACCCTTTTTTGTTTGTGGGATTTGTACTCTCTACAATAAATCCATAAATTCAGTTTGAAGATCCAGATCTATGTAATCCTGATAATCCCAATCTCATCATGGATGTTATACCAAATCAAAAGAGAAAAATGGTAAATAAATAAATAAATAAATAAATAAATAAATACTGTTCCTCTGATAAAAATTAAGTTGATGAAAATGCATGAAAATAATCTACACCAGGATTAAGCACATTTTCAGAATAGCCACACAGTCTGGAGTGTGTAATCTGCCAAACAATTACAATGTTTAATTTATTAATAAACAACACTCGCACACTTTAATAGCTGAATTGATGTTGTGGAACGTCCACAAGACAAGTAAGCTCCTGTTTTCACCTACATTACAGCCGTGATAAACAGTCATTCTCTCACCAGCATCGCCTCTTTCTCTCTTGCCATCAAAAAACCCTGCTTGTCATTTATTTTACCGGAAAACTGGAAAGCATCTTTAAATCCTGGAAACTCCTGTTTTGGGAAAGCACTGACACCCAAGACTGGTCCCTTTCTAGAACCTTCACACTATCTGTCCTCAGTGGTAGAATGAACTTCCAACCTCAATCCGGACCGCAGAATCGTTCACCACCTTCAAGAAACAGCTAAAGACCCACCTCTTCCGTGAACACCTAACCAACCCCTAAAAAACAAAACAAAAAAAAGCCTTACTCTGGCTCTTACATCTCTACTCTGTGCACTTTGCTTCTTCTAGAACTCAATTAAAAGATCTTGTAAGGTAGCACTACTTGATATATCGCTTTGCTTGTATTTTCTCATTTGTAAATTGCTTTGGACAAAAGCGTCTGCTAAATGAATAAATGTAAAGGTCAATGTAAGACTCCTACAAATATTAAATAAATGTCTCCTAAAAAAAAAAAAAGATCACCTCATCAACGATTATACGTTTTTTTTCTTTATTAAACAATGATTTATTTAAAAAAATCCATCCATTATTAGTCTTGTATTATGCGGAGCGTCCCTGTGTGTGAGCTGTTACTATATACTGTATATAAAAATAATACACCAATCAGAGTTGAGAACTGCTGTGTTATTAACAGTTTTAATGCTTGGGATGGTGTGTGTCCACTCAAATGCATGCTCTGGAGATCGGACCAACGACTGAAACAAGGACTGCTCCTTGCAATGCAACATGGGAGTTTCTTTCCAGCGCTGGTGGTACCCACAGAGAAACATCAGGTCCCAATTTCAGTGCTGATCACAGCGTCTGGGTGAATATTTCTCTTATATACGTTGAGCCTCCCATGACAGATCCCACGCCAAGCCGCTTTTCCTCCTCCCGATTCGCAGCACATGCCGGCGATGGTGGTGATAAATATCCACGGCAAAACTCATTTCCTCAGCAGCCGAAGTGCGCCAGGCCCCATGAGCCCCATCAGAGGCAACCAGTGCAGACACACAGAAGGGGAGGGGGGCAGAGGGGTTAGTTAGAGGGGTTCTGGGAGTGGGGGGGGGGGGCAAACGGGAAACGGCAGGCTAAACACGTTCTCCCTTCCAAAAAGACAGCCATTACGAAGCTCTGAGCTCATGCAGTCTACATCGTCTCACTGAAATGAGTTTTACACGTTTACCAATTACAAAGAGCGAACAGTGAATGTTAATTAGTACGAGGAGAATCAGAAAGCGTTTTTTTTTTGTGTGTGTTTTATGTTGTGAGTGAAAATACAACATTCATATCACACCGCTGTTCAATTCTTGATTCTGATTGGATAGAAGGAATTTTCTATAACAGCAGCTCTGTTAATAGTTCTGTCAAAGCAAGGCAAATCAAACTTATATTAAAAAGAAAACATTTGTAATTGTTCATATGGTGAAATATTTGGTGAGGAAACGTTTATTTAAAATTGATGGAAGAAGTCTCCATTGTCAGTGCTTCGTAACATTCGGAACAGGGGAGTTTACACTTCTCTGTAATGAAATTCTGATGGGTTTTTTTTATTACTATTATTATTATTATTATTATTAACTTCAAGAGAGAAAAAAAAAGATGCTGGATGACTGTCTATATTTATTAATATAGTTAATATATTTATTATTTATAGCTGCTGTAACGTAAGTGATAGCAAGAGCTCACTTTTCTAGCAGACGTTTAACAACATTAAGTGTAACTATAAACGGATAAAAAAGGATGAGGTGTCGTTTGTTAACCAATTAAGACGAATAAAACACTTTGGAATGTGCTGTTAAAGAAAAAAAAATCAATGCGTTTTGTGTCAAGCCTTACATTACACCACCTTGTCATTGATTATTTCCTATAACAAGAATTTTTGGCCACTTTTTGTTATATAACTTAGTTACAATATCCAAGGATAGCAAAATCTGATAACAGGTCAGTTCCTACACGTTACATCATTCGCTGTTACTCTTACAACCAAAACATTTTTATGCTTGGTTGTTCATGTGTAATAACACATTTATTACACATATTCTACTCACACTTATAAGCAAGCATAATAATACTCTTATGTATGTTTAATAGGTTTTATATATACATACACACACACACACACACACATATATATATATATGTACACGTACACACACACAAACATACACACACACACATATACAGACATATATACATATTATATAATTTTTTTAAAGATAGACAAATGGTTATGTATTTATATCATTTCCCATCCTGAAAGTTAATTACAGCATCGCAGACTGCCGTGAACAAGCCACTAAAAGAGATTCGATGACTGTATGGCGTCCTCAGTGTGCAGCTGAGATGGTTTCTGTGTCCAATGTGCTTCGCTTATTCGCAATATCTGAGAAGAAGAAGTGCACCGTCTCTTTGTGACTCATGTCTAATTATACTTTTTAAACTTGGTGTAAGAGTAAGTGGTGCTTTTAAAATAACCTGAATGTAAGAAACTGTGCATAATGCAGGCTGTAGCACAGATGTCTTCCTAATCTCTCTAGGGTGTTGGGGGTAAACACAGAGTTTATCATTCATTCCCAAACCACGCTCCTGACTCATCTGAGAGAAGGCGAGCGCACTGAATCATAGAGAGGTAGACCAGAGACCTTTCCTGAATCTGAAACCTACAGACAGGGAGACAAATTATAGGATGAGTGGAGAATCATCATGAGAGGAGATGCTTCCAGACAGACGTAAGAAAATAACATCCCATCATGCTTTCTGGCGTGGATAAAAATGCTGAGCAGAAAGAGTTGACCTCGATTACAGTAACAGTCTGGAATTTTGGATGCTCCACATGATCTAAGGCTAGTTTTAAAAAAAAGCATTATAAGCATGTCCATTAACAAAGAAGAACGTATAATTGTGTATAATGTGGTGAAGTTTTCTGTAAGTACACATTTATGGAAGGAGTCTCCAGTGTCAGCACTTTGCCGTTTCTCTGTACCATGACAAGAATGACTCTTTATGGTTGCTATAATGTAACTGATAGCAGGAACTAACATGTCTTGTGGATGTCCCACAACATGAAATATAACTATAAATGGATAAAAAGTATGATGTGTCACTCTTTAATAAATAAAAAATTGCAATTTGGCAAACTGCTGTGGTATACAGTTAATAAAAGAATAAAATTTTTAATAATAATTTTTTTTATTTTTTTTTATTTTTTTAAATGTGCTGTTATTGTAAAAGAAGTTTCTTTGGATTCTAACAGTAACCCTGCTTCATGACACCATTCCACTGTTGATTCTTATCCTATAACAGCACACCCCCAATTGTTTTATTACACACATACAATGCAGACATAACATCTGTATTTAGACCTATGGGGGAAAAATATCATTAAATAGGTTTTGTGGTTCAAAGCTCACATCAATAAATGTGATGCCCATGCATTAGTGTGACATGTTATTAAAAACAAAAAAACAAACAACAGAAGGGCAGCTATTCCACAGGTGATGGAGAATGTCACGAACACTCGAACAACAACCACATGTTGGTTTTTCCTTGAATTTGTCACGTCTATGCTTTTAAGTCAAATGCCAACCCAAAACCACATCAGACACCATGTCCTTTTTCCGACACATCTCTGATGGCTTCGACTCATCAAACCACAATGATACTCCATGTAAGAGAAAATGCTGGTGGTTCGACCACACCACTGCGAGTCCTCCTGAATACCAAGTGTAAATGAAGAGCAGAGTAGAATAGTGTTTCGATTCGGGAACCTGAGACGAGCGTTTACCCAGGAGAGCTCCTGGCAAAGAAGACGAGATCCTCTTGACTTGTTGGCGTCAAGTCCGACGTCCAAATCGCCCTCTACTCCCAATAAGCACTCATTTCCTGTTCGTATCGTACCATCAAAGAGCCGCTCATGTCTAACAATCAAGGCTTCACAGGCGGCGGGAGCAGCGTGACCCCAGCCGATATGACCGGACATATGAATGAATGAAATGTTACTCCTAGTTAACAACAGGACAAGAGGAGTTAACCTGAATTATCCAGGGGCTGGAATATTTGAGACCGCACATCAAAGTTTTAAATAGGCAAATTTAAAGGCAAATCACAGGTTTATATTTATGTGCTCATTCTATGATGTTATCGTTTCTATAGTAACGGCTCGTTCACGGGGACTTGTTAGATGGATGCTCCAAATGAACTCCATGTAATAATAAACACATGAAACAAATGTGGTGTTATTTTTATTTATATTTATTATTATACCACACCATTTGCAAATTGGTGTGGTATAAGAGGAATAAACCTTTTCATACTATTGCCCTATAATAACATGCTCTGTCATGTTGTATTCCTTGAATACTGTAATACGACTGTTTGTTGTCACACCCGTTGCCTAGCAACACCAGAGGTGATTCACTAGAACTGAAAACCAATAGGGCATATTTTGATGCGTTTCTATAGAAGCAGAAAACAGTGCAGTACCTAGAATACTGTTAGCGATACCGTCCGATTTTTTTAAATTAATAAGCACACACCAGGTTTCGTTACAATCGTTTATCTTTCAGTCCCCGAGCCACAAGCTGAAACTGCTGAGAGCAGCATTTGAATATTTGCTGTTCTGGAGCTGAAAAGAGCAGAATGAAAAGTTGGCATGCGGTTTGGGCTCCCTGCGACCCTCATCTGTGCCTGGAGACGTTCCCCTCGGCAAGCCTGGGGTTCAGTGGCACCAGTCTCGGTCGGACCAGTGTGGGTTCTCTCAGTCGCCCGATACCGTGCCTAATCCGAGCCTGAAAACACGGGAGAGAAGAGACGCCCTCCTTCTGCTCACAAACTATTTTACACTCATTCGCTTCCCTTCTGCTGCCGCTCCATCGATCTCCATGGTTCTGCTTACCATGAACAAAGCTAATCCTCTCTCTCTCTATCTCCTTCTCTCTCTCTTTCTGTCTCTGTCACCACCTCTGCTTCATCCTTCCCTGGCCTTGGGCATCATCGTGAATATTCATAGCTCCTGTCTGAGAAACATGCAAAATGGATGTCAGGATAACTTGGCAAAATGACAGCATCAGCCTGTGTTCGACGATGAGACGATGAGGAAAAAAAAAAAATCAAAACCAGAGATGGAAAGAAAAGAAAAAAGTGGTGAGAAATCAGACAGTCTTGAGAATCATGAGGGGTGGAAAAAGTAAAGAGAAACTATTATCAAGTAAAAGTGCAGGTATTGTGTCAAAATCTTACTGAACTAAAAGTAGAGGAGGCAAAAACTCTACTTGAGCAAAAGTCAAAACGTATCTACATGTAAACATACGCAAGTATTCAAGAGTAAAAAAAGAGTAAATCTTTTTAATTAATAAAAAGAGCTGGACACAAGTTCATCATGCCAGACCATGCACGACTAGCTAGTTCACTAAGTAAGGAAAATACTTTGCTAACATAGACAGATCTAGAGTTCGGTGTGTCTGCTAGCTAATGTTTAACAATCCTTTCAGAAGGAATCCTAAGGCACATTAGCAACAAAAACAAAACTTAAGTAGCTAGCTAATTTATCAAGCTAATTTATCAATTACAGAACCTAACTAGTGAGATCATTTAAATTTAGCTAGTGAAATTAAACTAGCTAGCTAATTTACCAAAGTTAACTCAACTCAACACACTTTTTTAGATTTGATGCCAAATTTCAAAGACTGATATTTCATTTCATTTTTACATCTGAGGCAAATCTCTCGTCCTGTATGAATCAGTAACTCCAGCAAAACACATCATCTTACTAAGAAAAAAAAAGTGAGGGAAAAAAAGGAATAATCTTATGGTGTTTGAGGTCTACATGAACATGTAAAGAGCGAAAAGTACGTTTTTGTTGGACATTTACTTGGAAATTTACTTCAGTTAAGAAGTATGTAATTTCAATAATACAAATCTTTCAAATTAGTACTTAATTACAGTAACGAAGACCAATTACTCAAGAATGTTCCTTCCCTGAGAAGAGCACATGAATAGCAAACCTGGTTTTAAGATTTTGTGGGGTACTATAAGCCTGTGATGATCTAAAACTAGTAAAAAATAAATAAATAAATAAGTAAACAAAAATATTTTTACAAAGATAATGTAGATATGTTGGGCAAGAATTGAAACTTCCATCCATCCATCCATCCATCTTCAACCGCTTACTCCTTTTCAGGGTCGCGGGGGAACCTGGAGCCTATCCCAGGAAGCATCGGGCACAAGGCGGAGTACACCCTGGACAGGGTGCCAGTCCATCGCAGAGAATTGAAACTTTTACAATTTAAACAAAATTTATATTGGAGTGGTGGGTGGTATACTGGTATAAATGTAGGAATTAGAAATTTTTGCTAAATTGCACAATTTCTAATGAAGATGAGCAAAGCTACATACTTTTGCAAAAACCACCCATGGAGAGGATTGTTACTAGGGATGCACCGAAATGAAAATTCGAAGCCGAAACCAAATATAATGAAAAACTTGGCCGAAAGCCGAAAGCCGAATACCGAACACGTTTTTTCCGTTTATTTTACCTTTTTTTTTTTTTACCATTGCATAAATTAAATAGTCAAAATGTGCTTTTTACTATTTTGTCTTGCTTTTCAAAGAAAAAAATCAATTACAAAAACTACAATTTCAAAATATTTATTTAACACTGAACATTTTTTTTTCATTCCAGCAGGCATAGGCTACCAACAAGCCACAATATAACTTTAAATAAATAAATGAGTAAAACAAAAATATTTTGATGTGGTCATCTTTGAGCCCCCCTTGAATAGCCTGTGTTAGGCCTATAACTGACTGCTGAAAGAATGGAACACTCTGTAGCCTACAACAAAAAATGCATTAAAAAGTGCATTGACAAGAGTGCAGAAAATGGTTCTATACGGCTGATTATATTGGGGATATATACCGCTCGCGTCCCTATACACCTCGCGGAGTATTATAGTAGATATAGTATAGTTAGATACGTTGTTAATGTTATGTTCCCTTAAATAAATAGGTCTTTACCTGCTTCCGTACTCTACTCACTTACATCACGCGATGTGACAGAATACTCCGGAACAGAAACAAAACAAGCACACGTGTCCAGAGTAAACAATGTCTCGGTTGTCAACATCCGAAGAGCATGCGCCCCCTCATCTCTCCGAGCGCGCTGCCGGAAGTGGAGGTTGTGAAATATGCGCATCTCACTCTGGCTGCTAGTCTATTTGGCGCGTCATCAAACACGTCATTGTTCGGTCAAATTTATTCGGCCGAACACCGAAAGTGCTTTTTTTGCTATTTTCGGCCGTATAATATTTGCCGAACATCCCTGATTGTTACCACCCTGAAGTTAATAATTTTCCAACAACAGCATGTCCTAAATTCCTCTCATACGACAGCAATTTGCCAACGATGACAATTTTTTTTTTTTTTATTAAAGGACGACACGTCACACTTTTTATACATTTACAGTTGCCTTTATGTTGTAGAACATCTGCAAAACAAGTTCGCTCTCTCTCTCTCTCTCTCGCTCAAAATAATAAGAAAATGCTGCTTGTCATGTAACCATGAAACCATAAAGTGTAAAATCCTCTGTCCTGAAGACTTTCCCATGTGGGAAAACATACAGATTTAACTCTGACACTGGAGGCAAAAATGACACACTTGCATTAAATCTGTTTATGTGGAGCATCTGCAACAATCTAAAAGTGATTATGGCCTTAAGGAGAAGTGAGTAAATATACAGATTTCTAATTAAAGGTGTAATACTCTTCTTATTATTTCTTACTTGTACAAATAACCATGACAGTGTGTAAAACATGATTTATTATTATTATTTCTTTTTTAAACCAATGCATTAAGCTGTAGCCGTAGCAAAAATGTATTAAGTTGCTGAGAAAACCCGTTTGGAAAACGGACTTCCGGTCCGAAACGCTTATTTGTGTTTGGATGCTCCTCCTGTCACTCATTTTATAGACACTCTACGGACCACTGTAGATCCTGGGGGCGGAGCTTCGTGAACACGGTGGGAATTATTCGAAGGTCGAAAGGAAGTAGTACAAAGTAGTATCTTTTTTCCCCACAAAATACCATAAATTTCCATAAATACAATACATGGTGAGTGTAAGTTCAAAAAATGGACTTAAAATTGACTTGTATTATAATAAATAATACAAAATACCAAACGTATCAAAATAACAATTGAAATACTGCAAATGAAACAATGTACACTGCTATTCCCTGGTGTTTCTTATGTTTTATTACAGTGCAATTCTATTTGAAAAAAATGACTAATCTTAGCTAATGCATAATGCACTAATTTCATGAGTTTAACATACACCTTAAAACCATTATTCACCTATTCACTTTTTGTTACGCTTATATATGTTACTGCAGTGGAAATTCTGCCCTGATTTAAACATGTTGATCCATGAGATTTTTGGGTTTTTTTTGGTTTTCTTAGTGATTAGCACTTGAGCCTCACACATTCGGGGTTGGTGGTTCGAATCCTGCCTCACCCTGTATTTGCATGCTCTCCCCGTGCTTCTGGGGTTTCTTTCGGGTACTCTGGTTTCCTCCCCCAGTCCAAAGACATGCATTGTAGGCTGACTGGCATTTCCAAATTGCCTATAGTGAATGAATATGTGTGCGATAGGGTGTGCGACCCTGTGTATGAGCAGTACAGAAAATGGATGGATGGAAGTCCTTATGTGAGATGTTAAACGACACATTCTGACCAAGACGTTTATATGTTTTGAACAGTTACAGTAGTATCATGATTTGTTGTGATTCTAGCTACGACACACCCATAACATATTCCCAAACCCTCAATATGTACTTCAATTGAGGTATTATTACTTATAAACAAAACCCTTTACCACCATTTTTTTTCAATAAAAATCTAGTCTAGTAAAGCTTGCATTGTCATGCGACGAGTGCAATGAGCACTCAATGGGCTTTCAGTGAATGAGCAGTTGTTATTGAGTTACTGCAGCAGTCCTCAGACAGATAGGTGGAGATTGAATTTTATTACAGTGAGTTTAGTGTCTGTCTCTCTGCCATAGATTCTTTTATAAAATACTGCACACAATGCAAGACGGCCAGCTCCAGACACTGTCAGTGAGTTCGCTCCAGCCATCACCCGTGGATTCCAGGATCGAGTTCAGGGTTCGAGTGACTTTAGTGTCATGTAATTATTTAATTATTTGTTTTTGCATTGTGTAGCTAGAGCTGAGGAGCTCCAGCGTCACTGTCAGCCATATGAGACTATACAGGAGATAACGGACAACACAAGCTCCTTTCTTTGCACGATGGTATCTTGGTATCAATCCACTCTGCCCTTTAACGAGACTGAAATATGAAAGTGACTTTTGTTCCTATATTGGAGAAAAAAAAAAGCCATTGCATGTGCACCTCATGCCTCTGTGAGAAACATGTTTTCCCTCAATTCTTGTTCAGGAGGTAATTAATTATCATAACGCCGACTCTGATAATAGTCAGAGTGCAAAATACAGGTTTATATTAATGCATCCGTTCTAATACGTTATTGTTTCTATAGTAACAACGTACATGGGGACTTCTTTGCTGGATCTGCCACATGAACAGGTTAATAAGAAGTGCATGCAATTTGCGATATGGTGAAGTTTTCTGTGTGGAGATGTGTATTTTTTGCATTTTTAGAAGGAGTCTCCAGTGTCAGCACTTTGTAACCGCCAGCGGTAAAGCCGCAATTTCAAGTTTTCTCATTGTGGTTTTCTCGGGTAACATGACAACCTGCGTTTTTTGGGGTTTTTTTTACTTTTAACTTATTAACTTTAAGAGAGAGTAAACGTAGGTGATATATTGTTTTGCAGACGTGCCACAACATTAAATGCAACTATGGACCAATAAAACACATATAGTACAATGTTTTCTTTAATACGTTCAATTGTTCGCAAATTGCTGTGCTGAGGAATAAATCACGTCGTGCTGTTCTTGTAAAACAGTCAGCTTCGTGGTGGTAACAGTACCACTGCTTCACACCAGACTATCACTGATTATTTTCCTGTAACTGCGCACCCCGAGTGTATTATTCCTTACTTGTTATATAAATAGCACATTGTGTACATTTGATTTTTCACTTCAAATCTGCTTCCATTTATCTGCTGAACAGGTCTGAGGCGGCCAGTGAGTGAAGACTGAGGGAAGTGAATCCACCACCCGGTTTGATATTTTTGGACAAATGATGGACCCCCCTTGCTGCTTTTCTTTTTGCTTTTTTCGCTCGACTTTAAAACCTAAATAACACGCGTGATGGATGAGCGAGCAGCAGCAACACCTCCCCCAATCAATCAGACTGAGCTGGGGTTTGTGTGGAACGATCCCCATAAGGGCCTCTGCAGAACTTGTCCACCTCACACACACACACACACACACACACACACACACCACATCATATATCATTCACATAGCTCATCCATGATTATCCGGCGTACACAGAGATATACACACGTGCATTCATACAGCTTACTATTAGCCCTCAATATATCCACACACACACATATGGACATGCATGCACACACACACACATACACACAGCTACCTCCAGACAGGTTTGGAAAAGAAAAACTTCCCCCTCCCCCTTTTAAACCCCCTCAGCAAGCCCATCTAAAACAAAATTACGTCCAATTGCCATAACTCAGACAGGAAGGGGAGTGGAGAAAGAAAAGAGAGAGGGAGAGATAGAGGGCAAGTGAAAACAAGGCACCAAATGGTCCTGGTTAGCGGCAGCAGAACAGAGAGATCCTCAGAGTCCCTAGGCTGTGGGGGGACTCTCACTCTTTGTATGTCTGTGTGTGTGTGTGTGTGTGTGTATGTGTGTGTGTGTGTTCCCACACACACACACACCAGTACAAGCAAGTGAATTCCAAAAGAGTGTCATCATCAGGAGGTGAAGACAGAGAAGCAGTGCAGCAACGAGTCTTGAACGTTCTCACAAGCAATGGACACACACCGCAAACTCCTCATGTATGCTTCGACACACACGTGCACTTGTTCATACGCCGGTGAGGTGGTTTTCAATGCTACTGCTGATGTCGGAGCTTTTGGGCTCGCTCTCATCACTCTGTTTCGACAAGACCACAAACCAGGCAACACGTGGTTTTCAAAAGAAAAGAAAAAAAAAAGGTTCAACATGACCCTAATTAACAAGAATATGCACGCAATCAAATCCAGAGGCAAATGCAACTCAGCACATTGTTTCAGAACCCCATGAGCGCAGACCCGGACCCGGCGTGACGAACAAGACTTTCCAGTGGCTGTTCCCACAGCTCGTATATTACAGACCACAGAGAACAGAGGAGGCCTTTGAGCGATAAAAATAGACGGTCTCAAGGTGAACTTTTCCTCCGCAGAAAGTGGCGTGAGCACAATGATATTAAGAGGTGTGTTTGGGACGGGTTTTCAGGCTGGCAGGTGTGTGATAGCGCGTGGCGTCTTCATAAGGAATCCTCCACAGAAGCTGGCCAGGGGTCAGTCACTGGTTGGAAAGCAGCGTTCAAGGATTTCTCTGACCCCGATCAAGGCACTCAGCTGGAGCACGAAGAAATTCAATTATTTTTAAGAAAAAGAAAGAAAGAAAGAGCAATAATCATTAACTATCCTCTGCTCCGTGTTAACACCGTCTGTCGTCTCAGGATGAGGGCAAATCCTCAATGATGATTTTTTTTTTTTTTAAATAAACAGGCCCAATGTGTTTTTTAAAAAAAATGAAAAGAAGACAAAATGCCAAGGATTTTTGTCTAATACTTTTCGTTTTCTTCCTTTAGGGACATGGCCGTCACTACATGATTCTCACAACTTGATTTGATTCAGAATTTTAATTCACAGTACCACAATGAAATTAAAAATTGACTTTTTTTTACTTCTACAATCTATATTATGAGGGGTTTTTTTCTAGTAGTATCAGTTTCTGCTTTTGAAACAGAATCATTTTTATCCATAATGAAAAACACTACATTCTTAGAAAAAAGTCAAATCTTCTTTAGTTTGTAGCTATGGGGGAACGCTTAATGGTTCTATGTACAGTAGAACCCTGTTATGATGGGTTCTAAGCTGAACCTTTTAGTAAGCTACACTAAGAACCTTTAAATATTCAAAAATGTCTTAAAAAGTGTCTTTAGGGCTGTGATGATGAAATTTGACATTATTTTCCTTCTTGTTCTATGTAAGTCTTGTTATGTAGAAAGACTCTGGCAGTGTGGAGTGTATTGTGAGTATCCCACTTCATTATTACTCAGACTACAAAGTCACAAAGTTGGCATTAAAATATATATTTTTTAAATTAACCAACTGCTTTAATTTTGCTCTTGTTCCTTGTTAACAAATATATTTTTTTAAAACGAATATGAACTAAATGTTGCACTACGTTTTGTCATAAAAATGAAATATTGTGATATACTGTACGATGGAAAGTTCCTGCTTGTCTTACAAACATTTCACTAACACTGATGTTCTTCGCACTTACATTCATGACACAGTTCATTTACATTTAATGACGTGCACAAAACTCCATAAAAGGCTAGCTTAGCTGAAAATGACAAAATGACCACTAAATGGAGAAAGAGAACCTCCTAAACGCAGCATGCTTTCAACCTTCCAGTAATGCAGCTCAGCCACTGTGGCTACCACAGACACACTAAGTCTTCCTGCTTTTATAGGGCGCCATTACTTGTGTCCTAAATAAATGGATTTATCTTAATTTATGGATTTGCTTTGAATTCCTTTAAAAAGTAGTTCCACAAAATGTTTATGAAATTGGTGTGTAATTGATATAAATAAGTGATTTAAACTATACAGCATAACCTGTATATATATTTGCAATAACCCAAGATTTTCATGAACGCCACAATTCTTGTATAAATGCTCCAGTGGTCAATTTAAATTTGATGATCAGTATCATGGCTATTTATGATATTGATTTTGAGCATTCATGCAGAATCGGTTGTTCTTCTCATTCCAACGGTTACACGTTGCAGAGGGGTTGATGGGAGAACAGGAGGAGGAGAGGAAGAAAAAGATAACAGCGACGAGCAGTTACTATTTGGAGTGAAACATTCCTGCGTGAGGGTTCTGGTGCGAGAGCGGCCTTCCTCTCGACGCTGTGTGGTATTTGTCCCCAGCTGAGCTCCAGATAGTGTAAGAGAGATGCAAACTTTCCCAAGGATATCTTCCAACCGCATACCACTCCTGCTCTCTTCATCTCATCCCTCCACCTCTCTCACTCCCTCGCTGAAAGCCCTGTCTTTTAACGCTCCCTCTGCACTAACACTTTGCCCTTGTTTTGGACAGCTGTTTGCGTTTCCCCTCTCCATTGACCCAGGTGCATTTTTTGCTCTTCTTGCTTGTCCAAACATGAAAACACAAGCTGTTCTGATTGTCTCCATGACAGCAGGTGCTATGCTTTATCATTGTATATATGTTTTACGTCACAAAAAATTCATTATAATCCGTTAGATTTGTACCAATAGTTTTGAAGCACACCTATTATGGTTTTGAAACGTGCCTAATTTTTTGTTGTAAATCTTGTACAATAAATTTACATGCATCCAAGGTCAAAAAACACTTTAATGTGCTCATAATTTAAATTACGGTATTCCCTTTTTTCCCCCCAGTGTCACAAACGACTCTTAAAATGATCCGTCCTAAAGGATTCATTTTAAACTCCTACTTTCAGAGAACATACTCTGCTCTGATTGGTCAGATGTCTCAGTCTGTTTTGATTGGTCTACAGCTGTCAGCGTGTGTCGAAAAGGAAACGCCCACTACCATAACCAGTTTCAGCTCAGTCTAAAAAAAAAAAATGAATACCAGAGGCAGGGCTTTTTGTTACAAACCTACGTAGGTTAGTAGAGGAAGTAAATCTGGAATTTCTAAGGACTTGTTTCAGCTGTTCAGAATCGATTCCTTATTTTGGGAGTCAATAACTCCATTTGTCGTCCACTTTGATTTTTTAAACTTTGCATTTCAAAAGACTTTTTACATTCACAAACAGCTCTATAACACACTACATGAAAGGTAATATGTGAAAAACCATAATAGGCGCACTTTAATGTAAACTAATGAGCATAATGAGTCTTCCCACCACTAGGGGGCATGTGGTTTCTTTTTGTTTGTTTGTTTTTTTTGTAGGCACTGGGCCACTTGAGTTCAGTACATTTGGTCTCGTATAAACGCGGTTTTCAAGGCTGTTAGCAGTCCAAAGTATCGATCACTGGTCCTATTCAAAATGGTGGTATGGGGCTCGCTTCTGGTGCTGCATGCTGAACAATGTGATTGGTTCAACTTCAACAACTTAGCCTACTTCCTGTTTCAAGTTTGGTGATGGTGGGGAAAGGGTTGTTATGGTCAGCAGAAGAGACAAAAATGCCTGCATGGTTTAAAATCTTCTCCTCGTTTGACTCAATAGCATGCCGTACATCCAAAGACCGCTGTTCTTCGCCGTTTGAGTGTTGATACCAAAGGGAAAAAAACAAAACAGCAAATCAACAAACCTAGTGCCTACCATTTTACAAAACCTACATGCACAAAAGTGACATATGGAATTGCGCAACAAATCCACTATTCAGAAAGAATTCTTCTATGTCAAAGCAAACCTGTTACTATGAACCCCGCCCCCAAACGAGCCTAGAATCAGTCCTGGGTATTATTTGGTCAAATGTGAAAACACCCTTAGTGTCTCTGTAAAAAGAAAATAATCTGGAGCTTGGGGAATGTTAGGGAAAAGCAAGCGAGACACTTTGGATATGATTGTTCTGAAAGGAAACCTCGTGCCAAGAGCTATCTGGCCTCACTTTGCAGTGGGAGTTTTTTAAACTGTGACTGGAACGAAAAGAGTTAATCCAACCTGGCAACCCTGATTTATGCATGAAATTAAAAATATAGAGAACGAGGGAGTGGGGGTGGTTAGTTTTAGAATGGAAGGGGGGTTGTCCTTTTTCGTTTTACTTAAAGGTATCCCCAAATTAAGCCCTACTCTAAAAATGTGTTCATGATCAACATAATCAGTCCTCCCACCACTAGGGGGAGAATATCCAACAAAGCATACAACAGAACTAGAATTTCTGTTTTAAAAAAAATCTGGAGCTTGGGTCATGTCAGGGAAAACCAAAGTAAAACATTCCTCTATAGCAATAAAAATGTTGGAAAATCTGTAATCCTATTGTTCTGGAATGACAGTGTGCTGTGTGCCAACAGGTTATAATTTAGTTCAAGTATAATTTGGATACCACAATGACCGCCAACAAGAAAAGTGTAGGGAAAATTATGTTGATGATGATGTTTATGACGATGATGACGATGATGATTCTGCTAGGGTTTGTAGTCAAACGATCGTGTTAGTCCAATCTAGCAACCATGAGTTTTGCACGGATTTAAAATGTTGATTGTGATCACATTTTATGAAAAATATTATGAAAATATTCATTCAGCTTCAGTAAACTCTTTATCCTTCTCAGAGTCGTCTTGGGAACACCGGGCATGGGGCGGAGACACCCTGAATGGGACACCAGTCCATCGCAGGGCATCACTCACACACACACACATACACACATTCACACACTCATTCACACACTCATTCACACACTCATTCACACACTCATTCACACTGAGGGGTCATTTAGAAACGCTAATCCACAAACCAGCATTTATAAGGAGGTGGGAAGAAACTGGAGAACCCAGAAGAAACCCACGCGAACACTGGGAGAACACGCAAAACTCTGCGTAAACGGTAACCTGAGTGCAGGATGGAACCGGAGACACTGGAGCTGTGAGGTGACAATGTAATCCGCTGTGCCGCCCCAGTGGTATATATTTATACCTCTATTCCTCCAGCTGGGGGATAAGCTTAAAGTTCCTGACTGAAGTTGCTTGACTGAGGAAGCTTCCCCAATGAAGTGTATTCAGTATGTGGGAGCACAAGAGTGTCAATCCTTGAATTCATATCTATTGAAAGCTCCACTTTATTTAACCTGATTTGATTCAAAAAAGTAGTGAGACACTTGCTCTCTATATTTATAGCGTTAAACTATTTCTGACACTGTCTATCAGTCTGTAGAACCAAGTCCCTTTGGTAAAAATTGTCTCAGATTATGAAAGAATGAGAGAGAAAGAGAGAGATGAATACAGGTTTGCAGTTTCCCCTGAATGATGAATTCCCCTGAGACGACGGTGGGAAAGGGTTACACGCAACTGTGGCTGAAAATTACTGTAAAGCTACATCTTGAAAGTGAAAGAGGAAAAAAAAAAACACGCACACACACAGCCATCATACTGAAATAAGAACGCTTTTAAATAATCATACCAGTAGCTACACTGGTTCCATAAATCTCCTGCAATGGGCCATACAGCTCTCTAGTGACCCTTTGGTATTTAAGCCACACTGACCTACTATAGAGTGCATCAGCAAGCCAAGGCAGCTGCTTACATAACGGCAGTCCCTCAGGAGGCCATATTGTCCACTGTGGCTGCGTTGTGCCTCGTCCAGGGAAAGGGACAGAGGGACCCTCAGATCTATCCAATCTCTCCTCCCTGCGTCCTCCCTCTATTCCCTTTCTCTGCACAATGGGACTCTTCAGTCAAAATAGGGCCTGCCTTCACCCAGGCTTCCTGCCCCATGTCCCAGGCTTGCTATATTTCTTGTCGGCTATCAAAGAAGATTCCAGTGGGTTTTGTATCAAATGCATGAGGCGGCCGTGCATCTGGCCGACGAGGGTTACAGCGGGATGTGGGGGTATGGTGCACAAGGCCTGGCTTAGTCCTGCTTCCTTCAAACTGACGCATGTGGGCATTCAGAAAAGCCACCTGACTCTGCACGGCCTCGACCACAGAAGAGTGCTCAGAGCGGCAGCCATGAATTCTGGTGGAAATTCACAACAGAACACTGAAGACAGCAGTAACGTCTTGCCACATCATGTGATCAGCCGTATCTGAGAAGGGAAAGCCGAGTCCATGTCTGTAAGGTAGTTCATCTCTAACATAAGCTAGTTCGCTCACTAGGTTCATGTTTGCGGACTATTAAAAAATAAACGCCTGCACCAACAGCACAGTTTTAACGTATTATTTGAAGCTATAACTTAAAACTTACACTTCCCCCATAGCAGGTGCAACGTCTACCATAAACAAGACTATTCTACGCTCCAACTGTTTTTTTCCTGTTCATTTTATGAGTCCTTTAGCCACCAGACATGGTCACGTCGCTGAAATACACTGTTTGCACTGCCGCATACTGTACAAATGTAAGGGATAAACTACAAATACACTAACAAGTAATTTTCTCAGCTAGCATTGCAAAATGGCATCAAACAATTTACGGATACACATTATTTTGACATTCAACATATTCAAGTGCAGATGAAGTTTGCACACGCTAACCACTTCCCTACGTCTCGATCATGGACGTAGCACTTCCTATTTACATGGGATCGTGTATCCGATTGGCCAGTGATGGTGTAACACATCACAGGATCATTTCATGCACTACTATTCACGACGCAACAAGTGTCCACGGTGCATATTTTTCACCGTGCTCAATTTAAAGTCCTCTCAATGTTAGCTTTAGGATCAACTTTATAACAGCTCAGTGCACTCTCCGAAAAAAAGGGAACCCAAAACGTTTACCTTTAGTTCCATTACTATGTACCCCTAACCTAGAAAGATGCATGTAGTACCCCTTTAAAATAGAAATATCATGTTTCGACACTTCAACGATGCATTATTAGTATAGTGTCTATGCATGATATATATACGTGTAGGTTTCATTACAAATTGCAAGCAGTACTGTTGCTGAGTTGCGCTGAAAAATAAACCTTTAAAAAATAGTCCCATGATAGTTTTATTTAACCAAAATAAACAATTTTACCATTTTTAAAATTCACTGAAAACTTGATCCAATCTGCTTCCAGAGTTTGTAATTGTTATTTAAAGATATCACAATACCCACGATATCTCAGAAAAGTGCACTGTGACGTACTTTGGCACAATATCAATGCTATACTGTCATATCGCTCAGCCCTAAATTACGGTCCATGTATGTAAATTAGATCGTTTTTAAAGCTACACTACAGTGTATCCACACTTCCATCTGAAAGACACATTAAAGGTGCAAAAGATAAAGGTAGCACCTAAGTAACAATGAATGGTTCAGTTTAGTACTGTTTAGAACGTAGGCTTCTTCTTCTTCTAAGACGCTGTTCATCCGATCTGCAGGTGAAGGCTTCATCCACAGACCAACACACCAGATGGAGGAACGGACTGGTGTTCAGTCGGTGCCAGGCACACAGCTGCTGGTGGCCCGTTTGAAACACGGTTGGTCACGAGCAGGTGATATGGCAACAGAACAACTGCAGAGACACACATGAGTAGTAAACGGCCATACAACGGCACGAGCTGATAGGCGCGCTTTAAATAGACCCAGCAAGTCAGAATTCCCCTAAAATTTCGAGCCCCAGGCGAATAAACACAGAAAAGGAAGTAAAAACCATACTCAAATGCACACAAAAATAATCATTTGCATAATGGCCTGCACGGCTGTTGAAAGTAAGATAATATTTAGTGAGAAACAAGCGTTGCGCTGGTCTTACCAAGTTTAAGTTGTGACTAAAATATAATTTAACTGATAAATCATACAACCTGTTGGCACGACCTGAAAGATTATTACAATAAAAATTAGTCCAATTCTTTTTTTCAGCCCATATGCTGCACTAGAATTGTACCATAAACATTATAGATGCTTTAACCTAATGTTATTTCAGAAACAGAACAAACACGATGTGCATCGCATAAAAATCTATTCATGCTTGAATTCATTAGAAATTGAAATGAATTCAAGATGTGTCCAAACTGTTAAGAAACAAACAAAAAAAATTATCAAACTGGATAATCTTTCTTGCAGTATTTCTTTGTTCGGCCTTTTGATAATTGCAGGAATGTCTGGAAACGCTATCGCTAAAGAAACATGAGTTTTTTGCGGGATACCCAGTGGCCCTGATTGTGCATTTTTATTTATTTATTTATTTATTTTTGTTTTTTGCGCCAAATTCAACAATGCACCGTTTAACTCATTAATTTCAAATGGACCACAACTTGAGCACTAACCACTCCGTTTAGACCACATGGTGGTTAATGATAAGTAATGACCATTAAACACAACTGAACAAATCACAGTATCCTCGATCACTAAAAGTCATTTGACGATAAATGGAACTGTAATCCAGGCATCAAAAACATCTCATCGACACTTAGTCGTTGGCATCAAAAATCTTTAAAAATGTATAAAAAAAAAAAAAAATTAACAAAAAAAAAACAAAAAACCTCTAAACCACATGAAGAGGTGCCTGGCAAAAGCGATTCTGAGAAAAACACTCACTTCCCCTCCGTAATCAAACAGCCTGCACCATGGCAACGATCCCACTTTTTAAATTGTTGTTTCGAAGTGCTTGTTTGTGTACGCGTTTGGCTGGAGCCCGTCTCATCAGGGCTGGAAATATGATGTGGTGAGCATGACGTCCCCGGGCATATGGAGCTGTACGTAGAGATGCTGTCTGATGTGCATTCAAAACCACAGCACTACACAGAGCTTCATTATGCATGGGCCCCGAGAGGAATGGGAGGGAACACACAGCGACTGAGGCGGGCTGTTTCAGACGGGCCTACAGCAAACACTCCGCCGATGGAGAACCCAGGAACGACACGATTCATCAAAAGTTACCACTACCACGCTTGAAACTTTTAAAAATGACTTATACCAACTTGATAGGTAAAGTTCATCATGATAAAGCCAGTCTGGAAGTTTGAAACTGTTTCATAAGCTTGTAGATAGTTTGAAGTTGAAAGAAAGAACGAAAGACAGAAAGAACGAAAGAAAGAAAGAAAGAACGGTGACAGGCAGACAGAAAGAAAGGCAGTTACTGGTACAAAGATACATTGATGGCAAATAGGGGGATACAAGTAAAAAGCCAGATGGAGTGAGAGAGTGACACAAGTAGACAGATGGAGAGAGAGTGTTATTAGTAGAAAGTCAGAAGGAGTGAGAGAGTGATACAAGTAGACAGATGGAGAGAGAGTGTTATTAGTAGAAAGTCAGAAGGAGTGAGAGAGTGATACAAGTAGACAGATGGAGAGAGAGTGTTATTAGTAGAAAGTCAGAAGGAGTGAGAGAGTGATACAGTGAAACATTCTGTCAATGTAAAGTCTATGGGAGTTTTTGGAGATGTTTGATCATCCAATACAGAGAAACTGTACATCCATACAACCCCACCGCATGAAAAGAGAGAACAGTCTGAAGGTCTGTGCTGAGTCTGCTGGATGAAAAGTTTAGGAGTTAGAACAGTCTGAAGGTCTGTGCTGAGTTTGGTCGATGTAGCTCGAAAAGTTTAGGAGTTAGAGCAGTCTGAAGGTCTGTGCTGAGTTTGGTCGATGTAGCTTGAAAAGTTTAGGAGTTAGAGCAGTCTGAAGGTCTGTGCTGAGTTTGGTCGATGTAGCTTGAAAAGTTTAGGAGTTAAAGCAGTCTGAAGGTCTGTGCTGAGTTTGGTCAATGTAGCTTGAAAAGTTTAGGAGTTAGAGCAGTCTGAAGGTCTGTGGTGAGTCTGCTGGATGTAACTTGAAAGCTCTAGGAGGAGTAGCGTTTAGAAATTTTGGGTCTCATAATTAAAATAATAATAATATAAAAAAACATCATAAAACTAGATAAATAAGCTTAGTTCAGAACCATTAGCAATGAAGCCCAGAAGTCTCAATGTTTATAGCACATATTACTGCATATCTCTCTGGAGAGGATCACGAGGAAAAAGAAGTACATGATGCAGTATGTAAGGAATAAAACTCGACAAGGTGTAACAGGAAAATAATTAATAATGGTGTGATGCATTTTACCACAGTTTTAGCACTTCCTAAAGTGTTTTATTCCTCTTATACCGCAGCAATTTGCCAACATTTTATTTATTAAAGGGCGTGTCGTTTTTTGCTCTCTTGAAGTTAATAAGTTAATAATAAAAAAAATAAATAAAAACAGCTTGTCATGTTATGGAGAGACTGTAAAGCATACATCCGGAATGGTGACTGTTACAGGGCGCTTGCACTAGAGACTCCTTCCATCAATGTTAAATGTTAAATAAGCATCTCCTTACAGAAAACTTCACTGTATAAACAATTATACTTTTTTTTCTTTGTTAAAAACGCTTTTAAATCCGTTCATGTGTTGAGACCGCCGTGTGTAAGTTGTAACCGTGGAAACAATAATGATATTAGATAAGCAATATTAGAGCGAGCGCATTAATACAAACCTGTGATTTGCCTTATGGATGACACTACTGTCAAAGCTGCTGTTATGGAAAATTAATTAAATCTTTCGGACCAATCTGAATTGAGCAATACATTTTGTACTATGCATTAAGAGATTTTCCGAATATTGCTATTAGGTCTAGCTATGGAAACCCGTTCAATGGGGCAAAAAGTTTAAATGATAAAAGCGGCTTTATATCTCAGAAATGCAACTTTATTTCTGACTATTTGTCTCACAATTTTGAGTTAACCTCAATTAATGAATTTATTTAAATCTCACAATTCAAGTTCATATTGCACAATTTTGACTTTATTTCTCACGAACTGTCAGGTGGATGTCTAAGTTGAAAGAAAAAAAAGTCTAAATTGTTAGATGTTAATTCAAAATTGTGAGAAAAAAGTCAGAATTCTGAGATATAAAGTCACAATTTCAACCTTTTTTACCTTTAAAAAAAAAATTCTCCATGGCAGAAATGGGCTTCCATAGTTAGCAAATCAGTAGTGGCAAAAAAAAAAAACAACAATAACTTTGGGAGGCATGGCCTGGGGGGTGGAATGATAAATTGTACTAAGAAAATAGTTTCTAAGATGACCACCCGTGTAACATTACAGCGTTCAGATGCATGGTGCAGTTTTGTTTGCGTGAAAAGACAAGTCACAGCATCTTAAACCAAGACTTGCAAGTGGATTTGGGGTGAGAGATCATTTCATTACTTGTTAGCTACTTTAGCTTTGTAGCTCCTGTGCAAAAGTAAAGAGTTTTAAGAAGTTTAGACACAGAAGATATTTTGGGGCAAGAGGAAACAGTGTATAAATCAATTAGCAGAAGTTGTCTTGGCTGAAATGTACAGGAAAGATGACAACACTCACAAAAGTCCATCATTCTTTTATTGCTTCAAAGTTGCATTCAATTGAAGAGACTGTTACCAAAAAAAAAAAGAAGCTCAAAATGGTCAAAAGAAAGAGTCGTAATGGAAAATGCGTAACAAGTGCATGGAATCAGTGTTACTTTTATGGCAGGAAGTGAGCCAGTAATGATCATATTTCTCCAGGACGGTTGAATCTCGTTCTGTACGTCTGGGACAGCGACTGCTTGACTGCGCAATTTGATGCAAACAATGGTTGAGAAGAAAACGGCTATTCAGGTTACAAGATTATCAGCTTCTCCTAAATCTGCTCAACACGCTCTGTGTTCCCAAACTCTGATACCCTCAATCCAGTGAGTGCACGACGGAAACGCGTACAAAGAAAAGAAATTGAGAGCAAACGTGAGTTTATGTTTCTTCCTAATCAAACAAGTAACACACTGAACTTGGGTTTAAGAAAAAAAAAGGAGCTGCGTGACCGCAACAATTGCTTTGCTCCCTAAAGGCTTCTGAGACAAAAGTGCCTCTCGTATGGATGTTGGCCAGGGGAGCCTCCCGCGCCTGCAGAGGTGCAGGATTAAATTTGGCCTCTTTGTGCAGGGGATTTCCAGCCCGTGAAACAGTGAGATGGATGGGAATGAGCTGCGCTGCTGCAGTCCCTGTGTGGGAAAACCTTTCTCTCTCTCTTTTCTCATTCTCTCTCTCTCTCTCCTTATCCTTCTCTCTTCTAACATTCTAGAAATGAATCTGTCTCTCTATTGGAATACAGAGAACAGATACCGGCTCATCAAAATCTTCCAGGTGCTTTTGTTTCCTGACCAATTAAAGCACGGTGAAGCCACACTTCTTCTTTTTTTTCCTTCTATCTCAGCTTGTCTCCCGACTCAAACAGAGCCAGCTGAAGATCGAACATTTCTGACTAGCATGATCTTATTACGTAAGAAATAAGAAAAGTCCAGGGGTTCTCGAAGTAGAGTCGGTTAAGAACCGTGTTGTTCCTGCAGTTAAAAAAAAAACAACACATCTAATGTTTTATAAGTTAACAAAACAGTTCCTGCAGTGGAAACTTGCCTTAAGTTCCTGAAAAAAGTGAAAAAGCAGCTAAATTCCTGAAAAAGAAACTAAGTTCCTTACGTTGTTCCTGAAAACGTTAATGCACTGGAAACGTATCTAAAAAACTTTCTGAAAAAGTTCATGCAGAGAAAACACATCTAAAATGCTTATTGAATGTTCCTCCTGAAAAAGGTTTCTGCAGCGGAAACATGCCTAAAGTTCCGTAGTTCCTGAAAATACACCTAATTTGCTTAAAACGTTCCAAAATTGGAAATACATCTAATGTTCCTGGAAAAAGTTCTTGCAATGGAAACATGCTTAAAGTTCCTGAGTTCCTTAAAAAAAATAATAATAAAAAAAAAAAAAAAAAAAAAAAAAAAAAAAAAAAAAAAAAGGTCCTGCAGTGAAAATGTGCTTAAAGTTCCTGAGCGCCTGAAAACGTTCATGCATTGGAAACATGTCTAAACTTCCTGAAAAAGTTCATCAAATGGAAATATACATAAAATGAAAATACACCCGAAAATTCTGAAAAAGTGGAAACATGCTTAAAGTTCCTCAAAAAGTTCCTTCATTGGAAACACACTTAAAATTCATGAGTTACTGGAAAAGTTACTGCAGTGAAAATGTGCCTGAAGTTCCTGATTTCCTTATGAAGGGGAAAAATGCCTTAAAGTTCCTTAAAAAGTTCTTGCCGTGGAGATGCACATAAAACCTCTCAATTCCTGAAAAGTTCATGCAGAGAAAATGCATCTGAAGTTCCTGAAAAAAAGGTTCCTGCAGAGTTCCTGATTTCCTGAAAAGGTTTATGAAGTGGAAACATGCCATAAAGTTCCTTAAAAAGTTCCTGCAGTGGAAATGCATATATAGTTTCTGAAAAGGTTCTACAGTGGAAACAAGCCTAAATTTCCTGAAAAAAAGTTCCTGCATTGAAAATGCATCTAAAGATCATGGAAAAAGTTCCTGAGTTTCTGAAAGAAAAGTCCTGTCGTGTGGAAAAGCAGACAAGCACACAAGTTCCTTTACAAAGTTGCAGTTTCTCTGTAACAAGAAAAGCTGCACTGCACTTAAATTCAAAAACGAGGGGGGGAAAGTCTGGTGAGGGAAAGACTGTTCATAGCTGCTATAACATAAGTGAGACCAGGAACTAACTTGTCTTGTGGAAGCTCCACAACATTAACTACAACCCCAATTCCGAAAAAATTGGGACTGTATGGGAAAAGCAAAAAAACAAACAAAAAGAGTTGTTTGAAAATTCAATTCACCCTGTCCTATATTGAAAACACATTATTTGATGTTTTATTTTTATTTTTGAAAATATACACTCATTTCAAAGATGATGACTACAACATACTCCAAAAAAGTTGGGACAGTCGAGTGTTTACCGCTGTGTAACATCACCTTTTCTTTTAATAACACTTATTAAGCGTTTGGGCGCTGAGTGAAGACACCAGTTGTTTAAGTTTAGCAAGTGGAATTTTCCCCCATTTATCCATTATGCATTTCTTCAGCTGTGTAACTGTACGGGGCCTTTGTTGCCTTATTGTGCGCTTCATAATGCGCCACACATTCTCAATCGCAGACCGGTCAGGACTGCAGGCAGGCCATGCTAGCACCCACACTCTCTACTTACGCAACCATGCGCTTGTAATCTGGGCAGAATGTGGTTTGGCGTTGTCCTGCTCAGGATGGCAGCATATCTTGCTCCAAATTGTGTACATATCTTTCTGCATTAATGATGACCTCACAGATGTGCAAGTTATCCATGCCATGGACACTGACACACCCCCATACTATGACAGATGCTGGCTTTTGGACCTGACGCTGGTAACAGCTCGGATGGTCCTTTTCCTCTTTGGCCCAGAGAACACGACGCCTGTTTTGTCCAAAAACTATTTGAAATGTTGACTCACCGGACCACTTAACTTGCATCTGTGGATGCAGCGGCAAATGGTGTTGACTTATAAAGGTTTACAAAGTATTCCCGTGCCCATGTCAGGATATCCATTACAGACTCATGACAGTTTTTAAGGCAGTGACGTCTGAGTGATTGGAGATCACGCGCATTCAGAAGTGGTTTTCGGCCTTGCCCTTTACGCACCGAGATTTGACCGGATTCCTTGAATCTTTTAATTATATTGTGCACTGCAGAAGGTGAAATGCCCAAAATCCTACCGATTTGTCTTTGAGGAATGTTGTTCTCAAAGTGTTGGATTATTCGCTGACGCATCTGTTGGCAGATTGGCGAGCCTCGACCCATCCTTGCTCCTGAAGTACTAGGCCTTTTCTATATACAATGATTAGACGATTGCCTCACCTGTTTCACATCACCTTCTTATTTCAACTTGTCACATCGCTATTAGTCCTAAATTTCTCCTGTCCCAACTTTTTTGGAATGTGTTGCATGCACCAATTTCAAAATAAACGTTAATCTTCAAAAAACTATGCAGTTGATTAGGAAAAACATCAAATACCTTGTCTTTATACTTTTTTGTTTAAATACAAGTCAAAGTACATTTACAAATCACTCCTCTTTCTTTTTATTAGCATTTTCCATACTGTCCCAACTTTTTCGGATTAGGGTTGTATCAATTTTTTTTTTTTAAAGTATGATGTGTCATTCCAGTAATAATAATAGTCAATGCTGGCAAATTGTCGAGGCAGAAGAGGAATAAAACCCTACAGTAACTCCGCTTCATCACACCACCCTGTTGTTGATTTTTTTCCTGTAAGAGCATGCCCTGAAGGGTTTTATTCCTTATTATCATGCACATAATTTAAAACTATCCTGTTTGAAGAGTGTAAACGTAATTATTCGATGTTCTGTATATCAGAAACCAGCGTTTTGTATTAAGTCTTAACAGACCAGTGTGAATCTGAATATGTGGAGCTGATCTACACAAAGTTTAATCTCTCCACTACAGCTGCAGTCAACTTTTTCATAAATTGTTGTACTTGTGTGCGATTTGTAGGAGTCTAGCGTTAATCGTGTGTGCAGAACACTTAGCACTGAGTATTTAAGGAAGCGCCAGTATCCGTCTTCTCTCGAACCATGTTAAAGAAAGACCAAACACTCTTCAGTGACCTTAGCAAAGAGCCGAGAGCAGCCTTGACTCTCAACATTAACCTGACTGGGAATTCGCTGTTTAAGGTCGCAATCGACCGCAGGAATCTCACAGGGATGTCAGCGGCTGTGTCTCATGGTCCTTGGAGCTTTACTGCTGTTAGTCAGCTGTGTTCCTCAGCATCCGGTTCATAGTGATAGTGGACAGTCCTTAGCTAGCAAAAGCAACTAAACCAATTAAAATTCTCTACTGGCCTGGTGTTTAAAAAGCGACTGTTTTTAAGCTGTTTTTGGAAAGCAGTATCGTAGCTGAGAAACAAACTATTGATTCAATGGTATTTCTAATGCTCTAAATGAGAGCTATACCACTAAAGCTAACAAAACTTACTTCTGAACATGAGAAGAAGAAGAAGAAGAAGAAGAATAAGAAGAAGAAACAAGTAGGGGCATAATATGATAATATGAGTAGGAATAATAATATATATAAATCATTAAGAAAAAACATAAGAAAAACAAGGATAAGGGTATTTTCAGAGGAAGTCATCATAATAAAAGAGGGTTAGTAAAAAACAAGAATGTGAATAATTAAAAACCAGAGATGGCATGATACCACTTTCTTTTATGACAGTAATAGATCCTTAAAAAAAAAAAAAAAAAACAGTGGAAACACATCTAAAGTTCCTCAAAGAGATCCTTCAGTGGAAACATATAAAGATCCTGAAAATGTTCCTGCAGTGGAAATGCACTTAAAGTTTCCGGAAAAAAACTCTACAGTGGAATCAAGCCTAAAAGTCCTCAAAATGGTTTCTGAGGTGAAAATGTACATAAGAAAGGTTCCTGAAAAAGCCTTCCGTGGAAACACACCTAAAGTTCCTGAAAAACTGAAAACGCACCTAATTTCCTGCAGTGGAAATGCGTCTAAATATTCTGGAAAAAGTTCCTGCAATGGAAACACACAGAGTTCCTGAGCTCCTAAAAAAGTTCCTGCAGTAGAAACACACAAAGTTCCTTATAGTTTAGTATTTAAGTATAAAGCATAAATATCATACCTAACAAAAGAAAAAAAAAAAACAGTTGTCTCTTTATATGTGAACATTTCCAGTTCCAAAAAAAAAATAACTTTTCTAAATCCAATTCGAATCTTTGCATTTGTTACAGGATCTGATATCCGATATGTTTTTTCAGATATCCGATCCACCGTGTTTTGTTGGTATCAACCCAATACCGATACTGGCCATTGGATCGGTGCCGTCTCTATTAAAAACAGAGGAAGACGAAATAAATTATAATAATAATTTGTAATTAATAATAATAATAAGAAGAAGTAATTGAACAAAAGAAATGATAGAAAACAGAAAAATGCAAAAAAAAAAAAACAATTATAAAAATGTATTTTTTATACACTGTAGATGCATTTTTGATTTTATATGGTAAAAAATTTTTTCATTAAATGGTAATAATCTTTTGTTGTTGACTTTGGGTACATTGAGCTAGTGCTCAGTACTGGATGTTAGTAAATGATCTGAAATGAATAATTAGGTAGTAAAATATCATCTTCACACATAAAACCTTTATAATATGCAAAGGAAATGTTCCATAAAGGATGAGCATAAAAATAAAGTTAACCTCCACATCTGATTATGGAATATGGGATTACAGTTCTGGTTCTTAAACTGATGCTAGGTTGCTAAAAAGCTACACAGGTTCTTCGAGCCAAGCATCGCGCTAGCATCATGTTAGTGGGAAATGGTTTAAGAAGCAGATACCAGCGTGACCAGCATAAATACGACCCAATAACCCTGAAGATCCTGAGCTTCCAAGTTCTTCCGTATGCTGAGGCAATACAGCGTTTGGTCATTTGACACAATCACCCATTTCACTAAAGAATTTGTCTTCCTAATCTGAAATTGTGAAATGCAATTCCTACTGTGCATTCTTCCAACATACAGGCTCTCTGTGTCCCAACCTAAATGGAATTTAACAAGAAGAACGGATGTTTATTCAGCATCCGAGTGGAACCAGACAGCAAGATAATTAGATATCCTCTCAAAAAAAAAAGAGAAAAAAAAGAGAGAGAGAGACCAGAAAGCCTTATTCTTCTCAATGGATCCTTATATGACTGATGCAACTGGAAAAGAATGTACAATAACTGGTAGATTCTCTCTGGTATAGTTTCAAAAAAGTGTAACACACACGACTTGACATCCCTAATCGGTTATTGTATAAAATACAGGACTACGCACTGGTATTCGGTTAGCGAACACCGCTGTGCTCGTTGTATCTGCTATTAACTCTGACACAAGCACTGGAAGTCATGTTCAAACACTGCAGTGTTTCTCATCAGGAGAAGCCGCTCTGGGGTCTAAAGAGAGTTTCAATACGTTCGGAACGAATAACACATGTACGCACAGATCACTGAAAATTTGCTGATCGCTTACAGTATGAACATGACAGTCGTAACTATATCACAAAGCTTATTTTGTCCAAGCTTAATACTCCATTGAGGAAAAGCAGCACTGTTTGCTTGGAGTGAGTTGGGCCTTTCTGCCTGTTCTTTGTTGGTCCTGGGTTTGTTTTGTTTGTTTGTTTGTTTGTTTGTTTTACGTTTCCTCTGACTGTTAATATTCGCGTAAGAGGACGAATATGCGTATCAGGTAAGGCCAACATGATGTGGAAACAAGTTTTTCATTTTGGTTAGTTCTGAACAGAAACGATGTTTTTTTACGTTCCTGCTCCAGCGTTCCACACCATTTCCACTCCAATTTTTACAAACAATAGCCTACTCTGCTTATACAAAGCCTGGAGCATAAATAAAACCAAATGCTGCCATTAACCAAAAACATGTATTTATTTTTAATCTCTTCAGAGCATACTTCTACTTCTTCTGCAGTGTGATTTGCTGCTTGGAGAATCGTAGGGGAAAGAAATACTTTCTACACCATCTACGGAAAAAACTTACTCTTCGTGTAACCAAGTGTGCAGAAAGTGTCAGGGATTCTGAACAGGAATTTAAGCCTAATCGGGAAACTGTTTAGATTTTTAGGCTACACTTTGTTGAAATCAAGAAAACTCTTTTGCCTCGCACCTACGGAGTTAGGGATTCGAATCCCACCTCAGCGATGTGTGTGCGGAGTTGCATGTTCTCCCCGTCCTTCAGGAACTGACATATAAGAGCAGTGGTAGTTCAGTGGTTAAGACATTGGACTACTACACGGAAGGTCATGAGCTCAAATCCCAGCACCTCCGACCTGCTGCTGCTGGGCCCTTGAGCTTAACCCTCAACTGCTCAGTTGTGTAAATGAGATCAATGTGAGTTTCTCTGGATAAATCAAATTTATTTATAAAGCACATTTAAAGACAACAGCAGTTGATCCAAAGTGCTGTACAAAACATTAAAATTCATCACATTAAATAACATTATAACAGGAAGAATAAAAATAAGTTTTGAGTGAAGATTTAAAAATAGCTAAAGATGGAGCGGACCTCACGTGAAAAGCGAGACTGTTCCAATGTTTGGGACCAACCACAGAAAAGGCTCGATAACCCTTTGTCTTAGTACAACAACAGGGGACAGAAAAAACAGATAAAAGGCCTACATGTGTCGCAGAGCAAGTGTGTGTGATAATGCCAAACGTTGGAAGAAAATGTTTATATATATATATATATATATATATATATATATATATATATATATATATATATATACACACACACACATACATACATACATATGTATATATATATAGCAAGGCCATATATATTATGAAATCAAGCACAACCTGGTCCATTGTGTTACTATGCCAAAACACTTTCACCTTGCCTGCCTTGTGCTGCGCTTTGCTTCAAATGCCATCAGGTCCTCAGTCTCGTATTTGACACGCCAAATTCTACATGAAATGATCTCAGCACCATCGACTTTCCCACAAAACTTTTTAAAAGGTTATCTCTCTGTGAATGGGGCTTCTCCCTTTGTTATGAGATGCCACATGCCCGGAGCCCTTGACAACTTCCTCAACTCGGAATGCTTCTGGAATGCCGAGGGAGTGCTTGCCAACGTGGGTTACCTGGTTAAAACGGATTAGAGGAGCTTTATCCCGTCGTCAGGAATGCGGAATGGCTGACCTCCATGCCAAAGAGACCCGGCAGATATTTGAGGCAGCCATCCCAGGGTGATGCTCCGACATGTTCTCGTGAGCAGATGACAGTTCGATGAGATCGCTCAAATTACTTCACAGTCTGTCATCAGATGTGAATATAAATAATGTCTTTGGCACCTTCCTTCCAAAACAAAATGAGAAGGCAACATGAGAAGTCAGGCAACGTGAGAAGTCAGACCGTTAAACTTGTCTGAAGGCGGGATGGGTGGTGATGCCATTCAGGCTCCAACTGAAAGCACAGCTTTTGTCTGGAATTTCTACACAATGATTGCTTTAAAAAAATGCAACAGGATCTTGTGTGAATAAAAAAAAAATAAAATGACCTGTTAAGACACCTCTGTTGTGTCTGTGTTGGAATGTTGATCAAAACCTGGGGCTGTAATTATCTATGAAATCGACTTCCTGTTCGAGACACACCTCATCATGACATTCGTTCTTATCAGAAATCGCTGCTGGTCTTTTATTAATGAAAAAGCTTTAGAAATGGTTGATAATACAATCACGTATAATTGCTGGGGCGGAAAAAAAGAGAATATTAAAGAAGAAGCGAAACAGAGAAATCCGCATAACACAATAAGAAAAGTTTGATAAAATCATGCGACAGAAAGGTAGCAGTTAAGTGAAAAGTGAAGTTGTGGTGCAGCGGTGACTGAACATTATTTCCCCTGTGATAGGAAGAGGAATAAACACTGATGTTGTTTACTATACTGCTGCGTCCAAAGACAAAACAACCAGAACGCAACTGTGAAGACACAAAGCTCTTACTACGACTGTTATGTCAGGACAATATCATGTTTTGATGATAGCATGTGAAATGACATCTTGACATGACATGAAATCTGGGCATATATCTTGACATGATATTTCCTGACATGACAAGAAGTCTCAAAATATCTTGACATGATCTATGAAATGAAATCTTGATATATCTAAACGTAAAATCTTGACATTGCAGCACCTGATATGACATATTTTGACATATATTGACATCACATGAAAGCTTGACATCCATCCATCCATCCATCCATCCATCCATCCATCCATGTTCCATACTGCTTATCCTACACAGGGCCAGGGGGGAGCCTATAGCCTGTCATAGCTAACTCTGAGCACAAGGCAGGGGACACCCTGGACAGGCTGACAACCCATCACACGCACATTCATATACCCATTCACACACTATGGACAATTTTGTAATGCCAATCAGTCTGGCATTACCCAGAGGAAGCCTCCGAAGCACGGGGAAAACATGCAAACTCTGTGCACACAGGGCGAAAGCAGGATTGGGACCCCCGTCCCCGGAGGTGCTAGGCAAGCATGCTAACCACTAAGCCACCGTGTCCCCGAAATCTTGCCATGACACGAACTCGCCACGACAACTTGACGTGACATGAAATCCTGACATGACAAGTACATTTGACATGTTATACCTTGACATGACAAGCACTCTTGATGTGAAATCGTGACATGACATACCTTGACATTGCACCTTGTCATGAAATGGCATATATTGAAATGACAAGAATTCTATCAAGACATTGCATATCTTGACACCACATATAAATCATGACATGAACTCTTGAGAAGAACTCTTAATTTGGCATACTTTGACATAACATACCTTGACGTGAACTATTGGCATAACACATCATGGCTATTCAATTCAGTTCTATTTTATTTGCATAGTGCTTTGAACAATGGACATTGTCACAAAGCAGCTGTACAGAAATACATAAATTCCAGATTCATTTTTAATGTATCCGTAATGAGCAAGCCAGAGGCGATGGTGCCAAGGAAAAACTCTCTGAGACGACATGAGGACGAAACCTTGAGTGGAAGCAGACTCAAAAGGGAACTCATCCTCATCTGGGTGACGTCGGATAGTGCGATTGTAAATGATTTCTCTTCTATAACTGTATATCTCTAACCAGAAACTTGTGAGATTATGAGCGTCAGAGTCATTCCTGAATTCTTTATAGTTTATCTTGATGTCTATTTTGTTATCACTGTCAACTGTTCAATGATGGAGACTTGACTGCAAAACATTTGCAGCAACTGCATGACTAGAATCTGGACATGGCATTTCTTGACCAGACATGAAATCTTGGAAGGGCAAGGAAAATGGCTGAACTCAGCTGAGCTTAGAAGAATGACAGAGGAGTGATTTGTGAAGATGAGTGTGAAGACAAGTCATGAGAATCTTGAGGTGAGCAAACTAGTGCTGTCATTTTGAGCTGTACTGTACACTAGGGGTCTGGCTTGGCCCCTGGAGGCTTAGTGCACAAAACAGCCTACAACAGGAAGCACGCGAGAACTTGGACCAGAACAGACTGCCGGGTCAAGTCTGCCATTTCATCCACAGTCTAGACACACGTGAAGGCAAATCTAGGATCTGTTTTCACCACGTCTGCTATATGGAAGCGATACGGTATACCAACAGAAAAAGATTTATATGTTTCATTTTTCAAGTGCACTGGCTACTTTTGCATGATGGAAAGATGGGGGGAAAAAAGGACGTATGTTTTAATTGGTACGAATTAGATAAAGAGGCCGTGCAGGTAAAAACGTTCTGCTGGGTTTGTCTGCCTCTGCGGATGAGGAGCAGATGCTCAAGGCCCTGATGATGCTTTATCCAGCCCATGCACATAAAGAGGCTGCAGTGTACAGCAAACGTTTGATTTGGCTTTATAAAGTAAAGGAAATATATTTTAAAAAAAACGTGTTTCTTAGAAATTCTGGTGGGGCACGCGCAATGAGAGGAAAAAAACAAAGAACGCCGCATTAAACCTGTGTTGGTGAGGTGATGGGGGCTTTTTTTTCTAGCCCGCGAGTCTTAGCCCTGCACTACACCACATGAGAGACTGGATGAGAAATGCAAAATCTCGGAAACACAAAGACTTTTCCCCCCCCCCCCTTTGCTGCAGTAAAGCAAAGAAACGTTTTTGGACCGTAGAAAGACTTTATTTGTAATGCACTCTTAACTGCCAAGAATGTTAAAGATTTGTTTTCAGATATATGCTTTCAGGTACATACACACAGCAAGGTATTTCAGCATGAAAGAAATCCCAAACAGTGCACAAACATCTGGGCAACATCAGCATGATGTGTGCAATCTCAACAACATAACATGCAACTTGTTTGCTGACTGGAAGGATGTCAATGCAACATTGTTTTGAGATCACTGTTAATCCATGCTGTAAATATTCCCTTTTTTTTTGGCTTTGGAAGGTCAACATATTTATTCAATTGTACAGAATCTGTATCTGCACTTGGATTTAAACTTGAAGTGGGAACCCGATCACTATGCCCCTGAAAATACTGGAAAACACTGGGAAAAAATACAGATGCCAGCACTGTCAGTATGTTCAGTAAAGTTGGCACTGACCATGCCTTGACCAACATGCCTCGATCTCAGCGGTCATGTATTTAGTTGCGGGCACCTGACTACCACATCGACACATCAACCATATGTCGTTCTTCACAAAACTGTTGCCACAAAGTTTGAAGCACACAATTGTATAGAACGTCTCTTTATGCTGTAGCGTTACAATTTCCCTTCACTGTAACTAAGAGGCTCAAACCTGTTCCAGCATGGCAATACCCCTGCGCACAAAGCGAGCTCCATGAAGACATGGTTCCCCAAGGTTGGAGTGCAAGAACTCAAGTGTCCTGCACAGAGCCCTGACCTCAACCCCATTGAACACCTTTGGGATGAACTGGAACTGGAGCCTCCTCACCATCCAAACATCAGTGCCTGAGCTTGGTAATGATCTTCTGGCTGAATGAACACAAATCCCCACATCCACACTCCAAAATCTAGTGGAAAGCCTTCCCAGAAGAGTAGGTGTTGTTATAACAGGAAAGGGGACCAAATCTGGAATGGGATAAAGAAACTAGTAGACTAAGGCCATATTTATTTTCTCGACAGTTTGCTCGCACCTGAATATAAGCGAAAACCTGTTGTTCACGTGAATTTTTTGTTGCATCCCATGGGAACCCAGCACACCTCTACTCTCAACCAGCTGTCCTGTGAATCTTTCTGACACGGACAAAAAAAAAAAAAAGAGTAGTGTGTTGCTTCTTATTCATATCTGTATTTTTTTGAGAACACATTAACATGGATAATCCCTAATTGACATATAGTGCCAAAACAAGTGACTTGCATTCCCTGCATCATCATTCATTCCATTAAAACCTGTTTCCATCACACTTTTTCGCAACTTGTCTTTATCGATAGACCTTTTCACCTTGGCCAAGTGTTATAACGTTTTCCAAATTTGAATGAGTATGCTAGATGGAAAACACCAAATACGTCTATAGATGGTTTGTTGAGTGTTTGTGAAGTGAAGTATCCAGACCAAGTTTTGCCAATAAAGCTACACACTCTCACCAGAAATCATCCATATATATCCAGGAAGGTGCATGTATGTTGGTGTAAGGTTGGTTGGAGACAGTAGATTGTCTATCTACTTAGCAAGTTTACGTGTTAAATGTTACACATGGTTAATTGTGGTTTTATGTGCTGTCTGGAAAAGTGTGGTCTCAAGATTAAGCAATAACACTATCCAAATTTGAATTTTTAAATGAACGTGATGTGGAGACACTGGGCAGTGTGTGAGGTGGAAGGCGTGCTGGGGAGAGCGTTTTTCAGTGAGGGATAAGAAGCACCTGCGGCTCGGATGCTGCTCGGCTCTGTATCCTTGCTCTGTGCCGATTACTTCCCACACAAGGAAAAGCTCTCAAGGCTAACGATGGCTTTGCTTGCCAGGAAGAGCACTAAGAAGACCTCGAACACACCCGTCCACACACACACACACACATATATGGACACACTTCCGCAAGAAACCCAACCCCTGGTCTCCAATTCAAGTTCAAAGCCATCTCTGCTTTCTAATCGAGCGGACATTTGACACGTTCTCACAAGTGACACTTCCAACTTTGGTTCTTTTTTAGTACCTTGTGCTGGCCAACATTCCCATTCCATCTCTCTGGGTAAAAAAACTGACCACTGTAAATACACAAACTGCCATACCTCCTCCCTCCCTCTATTCCTTCCTTTTCTATGACCTTTCTTATCTCTCAGAAAGCGGATGTCCTTCTGTCCTCCTTGTCACATATACATGTCGGCATTGTCAAGGGGGAAAACCCAGATGTTCTGTTAATCTGACAGTGTAATGCTGTCTCTCTACAGCACAGTGTTTCTCTCTCTCTCTCTCTCTCTCTCTCTCTTCCTCTCATACACTCCTCCCTTCCCTATCTGATCCAGACAAGGCAATTCCAGTGCTGCTTGTTCCTAGAAACACCAAGCAACTAAACTAGCTAATGTATGAACAGCACCACCAGCGGATTCCTGAGGAGCCAAGCCCAGACACTGGAACCTCACAGATTTGACACAATCGCCCCAGGGAAGGTCAGCTTGGAGACAAAAACAAGAAATGTTTGTTGGGCAGAATCACAAAGAGGAACTAGGAAACAGGAGATTACATCCATAGTCTGTTTCGAACATTTCCACAGCACACTTAAGTAGGTGAAAGTTAACAATGAGGGTGAAGTTAAGAGGCTCTTTCTCCACCTCGACTATCTGGGTGGTGGGAGGGAATCTGACTGTAGGTCTGGCCAGATGGACCCAAGCTTGTCAAGGATGGTGCAGGGTCAGAGAAGAAACCGGAGCATCAAAGCAAAGTGGCCTGCTTCCCGAAACCCGGCCCTTCACAGCAGCACTGAGCAGGGGTATCAGATAAACTTAACCCTGCTGTCGGAATGGCCACATGCAAGGAAATAAGGTGAAGGTTACGACCTGGAAAGTATGGGTCAAATGTGGCGGGCCAGCACTCAAAGGAAGTTTCAAGGTTAGCCGCTCTTTCTGCTAGGCAAACTGGCAGATGGCTGTAAAATCCGAGTCGTGGAGGATGGAGGAACAGGCGGGTCTCAAAAGGCCAATGTACGATGCCTCACTAAACAAGATGGATACATAAGTAACCGGGCAACTGTCACACCAAGACCACCCACAGCCTGCGCCCAATTCCTTTCCTTTGTCTTATAACTAAATACAGAGCCTCATAAACACCAAGATTAGGGATGAGAAGGCGAGACAAAGTGTTTGCTTTAAAGAGACACATGCTTAGACAGCCGAGGCATGTGCTCAGACAACTGAGAAAGATTTATTCTGCTTTGACATAACATTCTCTTCTCCAGGTAGTCGACTGACGATAGTGGCTGAAGAAAGGGAAAATCCCCTTCACGTTCTAATCCACAATTCATCCTAATGAAACAAACATCCCACTGGGGAAACAGTAAATAAGTAAGGAATTAAATATGAAAATAATCCACGACGGAGTGGTGTGTTCCTGTCCCACGTGAATCGGAGTGCCATAACCGCCCTGAAGTGGATTATATTCATGAACAGCATGGCCTGAAGTGCGTAATTTCTCTTATACCACAGCAGTTCGCTAGCGATTACAATTTCTCATTTATTAACGAAGGACACATCATGCTTTTTATCTGTTTATAGTTCCGTTTAATGTTATGGAACATCCGTGAGACAAGTAGTTCCTGTTATAAAAACAGTAGTTCCTCACCGGAACTCTCTTTTTTTTCTCTCTTGAAGTTAAAAAAAAAAGGAAACGTAACTAGTCACGTTACCAAGAAAGTGGTAAAAAGCTAAAATTCACTGTCCTGAAGATTTTACGAACTGTTACAAAGCACTGACACTGGAGACTCCTTCCATAAATGTTACATAAACGTTCCCGAACAGAAACCTTCACAGATTACACATCAGCGACTGTACGTTTTTCTTCGTTAATTAAACAACACGTTTTTTAAAAATCTATTTATTATTAGTTTTAGATTATGTGACGCATCCACCATACACAGTAATTTCTTTTCAATGAGCTGTTCCTCTGGGTACTCCGGTTTCCTCCCCCCAGTCCAGAGACATGCGCTGTAGGCTGATTGGCATTTCCAAATTGTCCGTAGTGTGTGAATGTGTGTGTGATTGTGCCCTGAGATGGGTTGGCACCCCATCCAGAGTGTCCCCCAACTTGTGCCCCAAGTTCCCTGGGATTGGCTCCAGGCTTCCCACAACTCTGTGTAGGATAAACGGTGTGGAAAATGGATGGATGGATGGATGGAGTTTTTACTATAAAAACAATGACGTATTAGAATGAGTTCCTTAATATAAACCTATCATTACCGTTTCAGCCAGAATTACTGACAAAGCTGCTGCTCTAGAGAATTAATGCAAAAGGATAATAATAATGGATCTGAATGCAGTCACAGCTCTTTGTTGATTACTCGGCTAAAACAACATCGTACTAATTATGGTCTTTGAGTCACGTTTGCCGGCAGTGCATTACCGATGGTGGTGAAAGAAAAGGAAAACCCCCCTTCCCTTTATAATTCACAAGGCTAATGCAAGTCTAACACCAGACAAGCCTCTTCAGGCTGTTCAGCTTGGCAGGTATCTCACACCTGAGTGATGTTCAGAGCCTCGGTTTGAGGGGTGGTCTTTAAAGCAGAGGAATTTCCATTGTTGATGGAAGCCTAATCTCAAGCAAGTGATCACAGATTTAAAGTCCCACTGCACACCAGCTACAAAACTACACAAATTACTCACGAAGTTGACACATTCTGAGGGAAAGTTTTATGAAAAGAAAGAGTGCTTTTACAATGACTTCCTTTTTTAATCAAAACAGACAAAGCTGATGACTGAGGGAGGGCAAAGTGCAATTATTGTATTTTTTACATCTGAAGAAAAAAAACAACACTTTGCTCAGATCTTAAACGCATGGGCTTTCCTATACGAAACAACAAAATTCTTAAATGAGTTTGTTCAACAAAAAAAAGTTTAAGTTCTTTAAGTTTTTTAAACAATCTTACTGAAACTCCAGAAAATCTGTAGTATGATTTATTAAGAACTTCATTCAATTTTAGTAAACATTTTAAAATGTAAACATTTTAGCAAACAAATCAGAAACCTTAAACAAACTTTTTTTTAAAAAAAGGATAAATCAATAATGACTTTTTTTTTTTAAATAAGTGTTTCAGTTATCACTGAATGATCAAGTGGAAAAAGGTAGCATAAATGGAAATGAATAAAAAGTAAAGTCATGATTTATTTATTATTTTAAATCATTCTTTAAAGTTTCTCATTTGTTTAACATTTTTTTCTTAATAATAAACAATAACTTGTTTTGGAAGTATTTTCATTGTTTTATCACTGGTGTAGAATTAAAAGCATTATCACATATAAAACGTGCATACAAGTGGAATAAAAGTGGCATAAATGAAAAGTCATCCTTGCATGAATTTGTTTTGTACAACAACAAAGGAATAATTGATTTATTATTTAAATTTGTTTATTAGAATTTTTTTTAATCTGGAATTGATCTTAAACCTATAATAAAAATCATGAATATAATTTTAAATAATATATGAAGTAATTTATGTGCTGCATTTTGCGAAGTGATCTGATTGCTTAACACTAATTATAAATGTTACACACACACACACACACAAAATGGCCATTTATACAGTATACATCACATTGTGAACTAAACCTTACAGCTGCAAAACTCAATAGAAAAATGTATAAAACTTCATTTTTGATCATTTTTGTTTTTAGAAAAATATAAAAAATAAACTGTAGTTTCTAAACGAATGTTCATTAAACAAACAACGAATATCACTTCTCCAGATTCATGTACTTATACCTTTATCAGAAAGTTACCAAATTTAGTAAACGAAAGAAACGTGGCCAGTTCATCATCCAGGTGAGAAATGAGCTGGGTTTTTATACATAGTTGAGATTCCACAAGGTAGTAATATTAATTTTTAATAGTATTTATTTTATTTAATAGTCAGTATAATGAAATACATTTTTTTAACAATAACAATAACGAATTCGTTAATCAGTCGATTATTACACTAAAAACAGCATCATACTTTACTCAGCCTAATTACACTCCTGTAAGTGATGAACTCTTTAATATTAATATTATTATAATTAACATTAATCTACAAATATAGAATGAAATTGCAAGCAGTAACTAAACTAGAAGGTAAAAGTAATTAAGTACAAAAATTGTCAATTTTATAACAAACTTATTTAAACAGTGCTAGTTAATGTAAGTGAGCATCATTAGCTTCATGTATTTTGTAAAACATTAATATAGTACATTTAAATATATATATATATATATATATATATTAGTTTTATTTTAATCATTTGATAGAACTACAGCCCTGGTTCAAAAATAGTCATGATGGTAATTCTTTATAGACATTATCGGTCCTTATTGATCTGCATACATTGCATTCGTTCATTTTTCCTTTCTAAATGAAAATAGAGAAAAAAGGAAGTCTTTATTATTATTATTGTTATTATTATTATTATTATTATTATTATTATTATTATTATTATTGTTGTTGTTGTTTTTCTTGGCATACACTAAAATAAGGAATTAATTTCATTCTTACATTAAACTATTTTTCTTTCAATGAAATATCCACCTGTGTATCGTTGTTTCGACTTGTTTTACCACAAAAACATTTAAACTAGTAATCAAACTTTCATGAATCCACATATGAAAAAGCACCACTGCAGTACATTTCAGCAAGCACTGAGTCCACTGGCTGTTCTACAGACTGTTATCCAGTTAAAATGTCTCACTCTGGAATTCTGTTTTCATAAAATGATTAAAGAAATCCAATTAATATGCACAGAAAGATATTCTGGATGATTAAGGGTGATTAAAATTAGATTGGATTGGGAGGGAAAACTGCTGTTTTTTTCCAGCCATCATATCACCTCTTGTTATTTTTTATTTAATTTTAATATAAAACGTTTATTCATTTGTATTAGCACTATGCTGTTATAGGGCGATTTGTAATCTAACTTTATTCTACTAGCTACCCAGTGATCGCTGATCCACATCCGGGTCATTCACGTCTATTTATTCGTTTAAGCCAAAAATAATAATAATCATTTTTAATAACAAACGAGCAAACAAGAGAGACAAGAGCTTTTTGTAATATTTATTGTTTTAAACCTAAAAATGTCAAATCTCAAAAACAAAAAGGAATGAACGCAACACACACACACACACACACACACACACACATACACACACACACACACACACACCCCTCAATCACGAGCCTTCTGTTCATTTACTTTAGGGTACTACATGATCATAAATCATTTTCCTGACAGATCAGCTGTATTTACTTTTTTTTGTTTGTTTGCTTGTTCAATTTATGCAGCACCTTTGTAACACCCAAGTACATGACAAACAAAGTAATATCAGTAACAAACAATAAATGGGAAAAAAACAGACATTCAAGAGTAGAAAGAGAAGAGTAATAGAGTAAAGAATTTTTAAGGATAGAAAAGGGGCAATAGTCTGTTTTGTTTGTTTGTTTGTTTTGTTATTCCTTGCTTGGACAAATACATCCTGGAGATTCTGTAAAACATGATCAAGTATAAAGTTTGAAGCCGTGGTTTCAGTGTATTAAGTGACTGTGAAAACCCATTTGGAAAACTGGATTCCAGTCCAAAATGCTTGTGTGCTTCCTGTCAGTCATTTTATAGACTCTCCTGGGGGCGGAGCTTCACAAATATGGGCGGGAATCAGGGATGGGCTCAAGGAGTAAACAAAAATACAAAATCTAATTCAAATGAGTGTTTAGAGACCTAATTTTGAAATCATTGATCATTGCTAAAGCACCTTTAAAGAGTAGAAAAGCTTTTATTTGAATAGCATTAAGGATGAAGATGAAAATGACAAGCTTTATGGCCAACAATGGCTCAGGAATAAGTGAATGAGGAAATAAACATGCAAAATAATGAAATTGTGGTACATCAGGAATAATATAGAAATCCATGTCCATGTTTAACAAAGGCAAAGATGCCAGTGTAACATGAGCGTGGGGTTACTATGATACAAATATCAATCGACCGTCTTAAACACTGATTCAATGAAGAGAAATCACACACATAAATCACACACCCCTGCTTAATTACAGGTTAATTACAACAATCACTGCAGAGGTGCCTGCACCTTGCTATCGCTCATGTGGGTGGACCTTCCAGGAACATGCTTACAACAGAGTACACCCTTATACAGTAAATCATTTGTGCATTTTCAATCCAGTCAAATCATGAAACGCCTCTGCAAAACAGAGCGGAGCTGAACACTGATGTAGCAACGATCCAAAACGCCCTCCTACTGTCAGTCACACATGACCTAATGATGTTAAAACAAGTTAGGATAGCAAATTGAATTTCTTATACAGGAACTACAAGAGCAATCGTGCTGTTTCCAAACCATTTCCTGTATAACGAACGTCTCTCGCTCTCTCTTCCTCTCACTCTCTTCCTCTCTCTCTCTCGCTCACGTTTGTTTAAAAGTGAAAACACACCAATGAAAACAGTTTTACATGTAGAAACTTTAAAGTAAATGAAGAAAGAAATTAAAAAGATTCCTAGCGGGTATCAGTAATAAATCATTCTTACAGTCTTTAAAGTGTGTGAGAATTTAATTTAAAAAAAACAAAACAAAAAAAAAAAACATAAACATTGGTTTTAAAATAGTTTAGTATATTTATAGAATAGTATTTAGTATACATATGTGACTGTGTTTAAATTATTTTTACCATAACAATTATTACCATTAGGGTTATCGTTTAAATTATTTTAAAATTAATTAATTAACTTTTTTAAAAATTGGAGACAAAAATGTTAACTAATTTCTTGATTATGATTACTATTTTATAAGAATTAATATTTAATTACGTTTAATTGTTAGACAAATCCATTTAATCAGTTTCTGAAATCCTTGTACATCACTGAGCCGTTATATGTTTTTTTTTTTTATTTTAGTGATGATTCTTAATGTATTAATACAGTAATATTCTAAGCAATATTTTCAAAAACATAAAATTCAATTGTATTTGTTTTTCATAAGTGATAAAGTACCTTTATTATATTATAAATTTAATATACCTATATTATATTATTCTGCCATGAAAAACAATTAAATCCATTTTAATATTCTAACCAACAAAATCTGTTAAAAATAAATAAATAAAAGAAAATTCAGAAGCATTGTGGTTCTGAAATAAAAGAATGCAAAAAAACACAGTATTTATATTTAAGATTTCAGATAGATGAACTAACTTAAATTAAATTAACATAACCAACAAATAAATTATCAATTGTACAAATTATTGTGTTTAGCATACATATTTGCTATTTTATATATAAAAATTATACTTTGATATGTACAGTTTTTGTGTCTCATACTAAATAGTTTTACATCTTCAAACGAAATACAACATAAAACAAAGGCAGCCTGAGTAAACACACAATACAGTTTAATTTTTTTTTTTTAATTTAAGCAAAAAAAACAAAACAAATTACCCAACACCTATCACCCATGTGAAAAACTAATTGTCCCTTTAAACTTGAAATCTGGTTGTGCCACCTTTAGCAGGAATCACTGTAACCAAATGCTTCCAATAACTGGAGATCTTTCACTTGCTTCTAGGACTAGGACTTACTCCTATGCGTTTGATCATTGTCTTGCTGCATAATCCAGTTGCGCTTAAGTTTCAACTTACGGACTGAAGATCGGACATTCTCCTTTAGGATTTTCTGGTAGAGAGCGGAATTCATGTTTCCTTCAATTATTGCAAGTTTCCCAGGCCCTGAAGCAGCAAAGCATCCCCACACCATCACACTGCCACTCAGGCCAGACATTTGGAGGCCCTAGGCAAAATTTATGTTGGAGGCCCCCCGCACCCCTCTTATGACAACATGTTTTTTCCCCATTACTTTAAAATGTTAACACTGGCTAAAAATTTTAGGGCAGCCAGCCACTATTTGGGATAATGAACAGTTTTGCCTACTCTATACAGTAAAATGGGGGAAAAAAAATAAAGACAAACAATTACAGATGAACACTTCCTGGACACCACTTCAGAAAATGCCAGTGCCTTTATCATTTTTTTCCTAGGTGGGTATGGACAGGATTTACCCCTTCTACTGGACCAATATAGACTATAAATATAGTCATGTTATGTATTGCAGTGCAATTTATTCAACCCCCATTGCAAATCAGGTTTATTGTCAAAATTTACAGACTTTCAGATGTTTGCAATGAACAAATCAAACAAAAACAATGGAAATAGTTCAACACAACGAATGCTTCAAGTGGTTTCCCCAAATTCAACTGAAAATGCAATTTATAATGACAACTCCTGTCTCAAAATTATTCAACCCCCTGAACAGAACCCCTCACAACAACACAAATATGCAAAATAGGTGTTGTCTCAAGCACACCTGATGCAACTAAAAAAGGGCTTCATTACTTGCACCAGGTGTGCTTGAGCTAGAAGATATGAAATACCTGAACTGGCTAGGGGTAGAAAATTCACGAAATACCTGGACGGGGCAGAAAAAGGAAGCTACCAACGGCTGCAAACAGATTTCTGAGAAGGCAGGTTGTGAAAAACCCTCGAGTGACTGCAAAAGACCTGCAGCAAGACTTGGTGGCAACAGACACTGAGGTTTCAGTGAGCACAGTAAGGCACGTACTAAACGCCGAAGGTTTCCATCCGAGAACTCCAAGACGTACACCACTACTGACCCAAAAGCACAAGAAAATTCAGCTCAAAATCATATAAATAAGCCACAGAAGTTTTGGGATTCTGTTCTGTGGAGCGATGAAACAAAAGTTCTTTTTGGAGGAAGAAGAATGAAGAAAGAACACTGTGTCCACAGTCAAGCATGGTGGTGGCTCGATGATGCTCTGGGGCTGCTTTGCATCCTCTGGCACTGGAAACCTGCAGCGTGTGGAAGGCAAGATGGATTCATTGAAGTATCAGGAAATCCTAGGAGAAAACTTCATGCTGGCTGTGAGGAAGCTGAAGCTTGGGCAACGTTGGACCTTCCAACAGGACAATGATCCCAAGCATACCTAAAATTCCACTAAGGCTTGGATGAAGAAGTCCTGAAAGATTCTACAGGGCCATCACAGTCACCTGACGTAAACCTCATAGAAAATCTCTGGTGGGATTTGAAGAAGGCGGTTACAGAACGCAAACCCAAGAATATTATTGAACTGGAGGACATTGCTCATGAGGAATGGGCTAAGATTCCTCAGGAACATTGCCAGAAGCTATGCATCTCGTTTTCAGCAGGTCAGAACAGCAAAAGGGTGCACGTCTGAGTACTAAAGATGCTTGCCATGAAGGGGTTGAATAATTTTAAGACAGGAGAAGTCATTATAAGTTGCATTTTCAGTTGAATTTGGGGAAATCACTTGAAGCATTCGTTGTGTTGAACTATTTCAATTGCTTTTGTTTGATTTGTTCATTGCAAACAGCTGAAAGTCTGTACATTTTGACAGTAAACCTGATTTGCAATGGAGGTTGAATAATTTTGATTGCAAGTGTATGCACTATATACACAAATCAACTGCTAGTGGAAGTGAAAGAGACAAACTACTAAGCAGAAAGAATAGTTCATTTCTTTATAAAATTGTATGCTTACTTTTCAATAAATATAAAAACAGTATTTATGATTTGAAAACTAAAATGAAGTATAATGTTAGAGCAGTAATGTAAACATCAGCAGAATTTAGAAGATATACAGACGTCCCTTTTTCAGGACATTTACATTTCAGGAGACTGTATTTTAAAGATAATTTTGTAAAATGCAAATAAGCTTTACAGATCTTTATTGGAAAGGGTTTAAATGTTGTTTTTCATACTTTTTCAGTGAATCATAAACAATTATTGCACATGCACCTGTGGATCAGTCCTTAAGACACGAACAGTTTACAGGCGTTAGGCAATTAAGGTCACAGTTACAATAACTTAGGACAATAAAGTGACCTTTCTACTGACTCTGAAAAACACCAGAAGAAAGATGCCTAGGGTTCCTGCTCACCTGCGCGAACATGCCATAGGCCTGCTGCAGGGAGGCATGAGGACTGCAGATGTGGCCAGAGCAATAAACTGCAATGTCTGTAATGTAAGACACCTAAGACAGTGCTACAGGGAGACAGGAAGGACAGCTGATCGTCCTTGAAGTGGAAAATTACATGTAACCATGTGTGTCCCCCAGACATGATCGAGAACTGACAAATGCCTTGGTGGAAGAGTGGAGTAACATCTCACAGCAAGAACTGACAAATCTGGTGCAGTCCATGAGGATGAGATGCACTGTAGTACTTAAAGCAGCTGGAGTCCACCATATATGGACTCTTACTTTTAATATTGACACCCCCCCCCCTTTGTTCAGGGACTCATTATTCCATTTCTGTTCATCAAACGTCTGTGAAAATTGTTCAGTGTATGTCTCAGTTGTTGAATGTTTTTTATGTTAATACAAATATTTACACATGTTAAGAAATTTGCTGGAAATAAAAACAGTTAATGGGAGAGGACGTTTCTTTAATTTTTTTTTTTTGCTGAGTATAGATGATGACAACTCGCATACCTGCATTATGAGCTGCACTTTCTTTGTGTGCCTGTTTAGCCTTTCTCTCAGCAGCCCCTGAAGGATGTGTTCGTTTCTGCACCATCAGAAGTCACTGACATGAAGTCAATAGATGCAGAAAAGTTGTATTTTTGCATTTTGTTCATCGTACGCTATCTCTTCATACATAAAGAGGGTGAGAACCACTTTGAAATGGTGACATGAATTGGTTTCCCTACAGCTGAGTGACAATTCACCTATATCCAATGGACAAAGAGTCTAGTCTTCTGCTGCCCGTCTTGATTGATGGACTAGCATATAGGGACGTGACGGTTATGGAGGACCCGCCTCTAAACCCGAGGCCCTAGGCAATTGCCTACTTTGCCTATAGATAGTGCCTGCCCTTCTGCCACCACCATGCTTGACCGTAGGTATGATTTTTTTTTGTGCGGAATTCTGTGTTTACGCCAGCTGTAACAGGATCTCTATCTTCCAAACAGTTCCACTTTCAACTCATCAATCCATAGAACATTTTCCTAGAAGGTTTAAGGATTATCAAGGTTTGTTTTGGCAAAATTCAGACTAGCTTTAATGTTCTTCTGGGTTAGCAGTGGTTTTCACCTTGCCACTCCTCCATGGATGCCATTTTTGCCCAGTGTCTTTCTGATAGTGGAGTCATGAACAGTGACTTTTATTGATGAAAGCGAGGTCTATAGGTCCTTTGATGTTGTCCTTGGCTCTTTTGTGACTTCCTGGATGAGTCTTTGCTGTGCTCTTGGAGGAATTTTGGAAGGTCAGCCACTTCTGGGAAGGTTCACTACTGTGCCAAGTTTTTCCATTTGCAGATAATTGTTCTCACTGTGGTTCTTTGGAGTCCCAGAGCCTTTGAAATAACTTTGTAACCTTTCCCAGACTGATGTATTTCAATCATCTTCTTCCTCATCATTTCTGGAATTTCTTTCAACTTTGCCATAGTGTGTTACTGGGTAAGACCTTTTAACCATCTTCATGCTGTTGAAAAAGGTCTATTTAAGTGTAGATTTGCTTGAACAGGGTTTGCAGTAATCAGGCCTGGTTGTGTCTAGTCCAGCTGAAACCCATTATGAATGCATGCCCAGTTGGAATCGGATAACTGTTTTGCTTCAAAAAAAAACTTGATGAATTCAATAAATCATCATTTAAAAACTGTATTTTGTGTTTACTCCGGTTGCCTTTGTTTTATCTTAGATTTTGTTTTAATTTCTGAAACAATGTAGTACGACATATACACAAAAACAGAAGAAATCAGGATGGGGCAAATACTTTTTCACAGCACTGTACTACCAGTGTGCTGTTGAATTCTTGAATCTGATTGGTTGGATAGTGTTGATTAATTTTCTGTAACTCTGACAGCAGTGCATCTGTTTCTATAGTAACAGATCGTACACAGGGACTTACACAGTAGACACTCCATATAAACGTGTCTGATTGTTGACGTGGTGATTTTTTTTTTCCTGTAAGGAGACACTTCTTTAACATTTATAGAAGGAGTCTCCAGTGTCTCTGAATTTTCTGATAAGGGAGCGTCTTGTGGTCGGAAGAGTTTGTGGTTTCTTGGTAACACGACAAGCTGCGTTTAGTCTAATTAACTTATAGGGAGAGACTGTTTAAGTTATAGCTACTTTAATGTAAGTGTGTACAGGAACTAACTAGTTTTGCGGATGTTCGTCTAAATTAAATGTAACTATAACCTGATGAGTGACTATTGAATAAAAACACATTCAGAACATGCAGTTATAGGAAAAATCATCAACTTTGTTCCTATTCGTCATGTTTTATTATTACTTACAGGGTGTTCCCTACCATAGAAAGGCTTAGGCGCAGAGCCTAAGTGTTTTTGCGGAGAACCTTAAGTCAAACGAACGTAAAAATCCACATCAGAATGAATGTAAAAACAACAGCGTGAATTCTATACGCTGACAAAAAAAAAAAAAACGGAGAAGTGGCTTGATCTCAAACGGAAAGGCAAACTGGCAACTGTAATGAGCTGCCAATCAACAATCAGTGTTTGGATGAACGTTAGTGTGATTGGTGTGTGACAGATACTCATCATCAAGCTAATCAAATAGCTGACTGGATATTTCTCCATACTGTTAGCTCGGGATGGTAGTTGGAACCATCGACTCGGATAAGCAAGTCGTAAACCATTGATAAGGTGAGCCTCAACAAAGTATAAATGAAGGATGAACTGTTTTTGCTAGGGAGTAATTCTCACGGATCTTAACAATAGCGATAGCACATAGACAAAAGGTATAACTAATAGAACCTATTTTACAACCAAAGAAATTGCTAACCTAGCTAACCTACGTAGATATAAGTGAGTTACGTTAGCCAGTGAAGCTAGTTTGTTGACGTTACATAAAATATACCTCGACTGAACTAACATTAATATCTAACATGGCTTGGTAGCTAAACAAAGTTATGCTGTGTTCACATTTACATTTATTCATTTAGCAGATGCTTTTATCCAAAGCTCCTTACAAACGAGGAGCACAAAGTTTGCAGCACGTAACGTCTTCTTCTTGTGAAAACCGCTCGTTAAAGTGTTTTTTCATATAAAACAACAACAAAAAAACCTTTTTTTGAGGAAAACTACTTGAATTGGCAAAACTGCGATTGCATGAAACTGAGACCTTTTAGCTGTATTCGACGCGCATGAATCGAAGGGGTCTTTGGCTGAATGCACGTTGTGATGACATCACATGGCGCGTTTTGTACCAAATCTGTGGTAAAATTGCAAGCTCCTCCGAATATCGCGCAGTTGTTTCATTTTGCGCTCATTTCTGTGGTCAATCGAAATCCTGGAGGGACTGATTTAAGAAATGTAGCTCTGGCCTCCAGTGTTGATCAAATAATGCCGGTATACTCGGAACAATTTTTAATAAGTGAAATAAAATTTCACGTAACGTACGTTTTAATGATTCTTAATGAATGAAATCCACAGCTTTTCCTCTGAAGTGAACTGTCATGCAACCATTTGTTGTTTTTTTATTTAAAAAAAAATATATATTTTCTTTAAAGGTAAAAGGTGCTCTACATACTTTAAGATTTGATTTCAGGCTAAATTAAAATCTGTAATTAAAAGCATAAACACAAATTAATCTCAGTAGTAAAACAATTAACAGACATATACACTGCTTAATAATCATTAATAAAATTTGTTATTATTAGATCTTTTTATTGAACAAACAAATTGATTAATTAATCGTTATCTTTAAAGATCAAAGTGATCAGAGGCCATGTGAGGACATATGTGTATGTGTGTGTGGGGTTTTTTTTTTTTTCAAACCCATATAGGTCATGCGAGTTCTTTCGAAAGGCACCCAAGCCGATGACGTTGCTCACAGTCTGTCAGCTGTAGTCTATTGTGTTCTGTCGATTCGGCCGTATAAATATGGGTGCAAGAAAGGAAAGGAAGCCAACGCTCAAAAGATAAAATCATACCCTGATTGCCTCACATTCTTAGAAGTCTTCCTCACTCGATTACCGAGAACAGGACGCAGAGAATGGTTTTAACCTCAGTTACACAGCTTCGTGTTGCACACACATTTATCTGTTAGGTGCATTTGAGCATGCATTTAAGCATGAGTTTAAAAAATTGGGCTCTTTAGTAGAGACACGTGTCAGGGTTCATGCTACAGCTTCGGTTCCGCCTTTCACACTTCCTCTCAGGTAAAGGTCAACAAAGCCTGAGTGCATTTCAGCAGAAACAAAAAAAAAAAAAAAAAAAAGGAGATTTGATGATCAAGTGAAGGTCCATTTGTGTAATACACGAGGATGCTTCGGAGTTGTCAGTGATACCAATCACTTGTGTTTTTATCACGCCACGCTTGGACCAGCATTCTAATGAAATGTGTGGTTAACGATAGGAAGCACAGCGTGTATGTGTGTGCAACTTGCACTGTTGGGCAATAATGTAAAGTAAATAAGACTTACTTTATATTTGTATTTAAAATATGGAGGATACTGAAGCCAGAGTGCATCAAAAGATTCCACAACTGTATCCCTTCAAACTCTTTAAAAACTTCATTTGAAATCATTTCTCAACACTGAATTTAAGGGAACTTGTGTCAAAAAGTGTGCAGAGCCATCTCAGACAATCAGCAATCTCATCTTTTACCAGGTTTGTTTGCTGCATTTTGCTCTTAAATAAAGTAGTTACAAAGTACAAATAATTTTGTTTGTTTTTTAGCAATGAATTAGCAAATGCACAAAATGTTAGCTAGTATCCACTAGCGAGCATCCACACGAACATCATAAACGCATTTTGGACTTTATGATCATTTATATAAAGTGTATTTTATTGATCTGAAATGACGTGAAGATTTATATGAAGTGTGTTTGATTGATTAATGATGTGCTTTCAGTCTGTAATCAGTGCAACAGGATTGTAGTGACCTCGTCAGTCAATATCACGACATAACTGAAAAGATTTGAGAAAATCTATCCTACAATCTTCAGGAAATTCGGACGACGGTCAACTTTCTGTTGAACACTTGACTTGCGGAATGTTCCAAATATTTCATAGGGGTGAATGCGTTCAGGCAACAGAGCCGAGTGAATGTACGTTTTTATATCGTAACCTAAAACGTACATCTCGAGCAAGAGATTCGGACATTAAAGTCCTTGTGAGGTGCCTTGAAATGTGCAGCGCTATTCAATGGGTTAACGTAATTTCCACTGCAACGGGAAGTCAGGGCGGGACCTATCGAGTGGCTCCTCCCTCTTTTTAAATCACCAGTAGCGTTTAGCTTACCTCATAGCCCGGGCTACGCCGTACTTGACAGTTAGTAGTTAGTTAGTGGAGTTGTATAATGTTGGGAGACGGGACATTTCAGATTCTAGAGAGCATTTGATTGGACAGAAAATCTGACGAGAAGCTGAAGTGCAGAATGATGTCATCAAAACTGCTGATCCGTATCGGTGGTAGAGAGAGACTGTACATTTTGAACACGTATATCTTCAAAACGAGAATTTCGTCAGTGTTTTGGAGCGCACTAGCTTACAGACAACCTTAAGGCTGACATACTCATACTAAACGCCACAAAACAACCATTTTGATTTCATGGGGACTTTAATGCAAATATGATTCTTAGTACCTAAAATATAGTTAAAGTTAATAGTCAAAGCCAACTTTAATATTTTAGGTTATTTATCTGAAACATGAACATGTTCTAGGTTACTGTAGACACTTCAGCAGTGTTTAAATTGTATTGGCTTTTTTTATGTACAGATTTGTGAATATAATATAATATAATATAATTAAATCGTAGAATATTCCATCACACAGCTCATGAGATGTTCATTATAAGGAATAGAGGCTGTATAATATCTAAAATATAATATAATACAACCTGTGTAGAACATGCAAAAGTGTGCCAATGTATAAGAAAAGAATGAGAGACAGACATATATAGACATGTATGACATCAATAGAGCAAGATAAAAACACGCACTGGATAAGGAGGAGAGAATCATGTGAGAGGGATATGGGGAAAACAAGAAGGTGGTGTGTAGTGACACACAGAAAGAGAGATAGAAAGAGAGATGACAGAGAACGCCTAGATGAGGCCTTTGTCCGGGAAATCAGCTCAACGGTTAGGGCCCAGATGGCTTTACACCTGCAAACCCCGGCAAGAACGACGACACACCACCAGTCAACACCAGCACAGCCACGTATACAAAACTCCATGCAAGCCCGTGCGGCCTCGCTTTCTCATACAAATCTCACAGCCGCACCTGACTCGATGACTCCATGACTCAGTAATTACAGGCGGTTTATTGATTGTACAATTGAGAACTTCACAAATGAGGCTACTGGGCAGACATGGAGAAGCTGCGCCATATGGGAGATGAAAACCAGCCCACCATCGAGGGGTCTCACATGATTAAAATAACTACTCCAATTACGATCAGTTGTGCTTTCAGATGAACTCCTCTGAGTCACAGCGATGTGCTTTCCCAGCTGCCTGAACACTGATGAGCTGTTTACACTGCTTTCTCACTAGCTTTTTCCCCTACACACACTGGAAATTCAGTTTACATTGAAGTATCTCAAAACTTCTTACAACTTACATTTCCTCACAAATTTCTTTTTCTTTTCTCTACAAGTCTTTCCTCGTTCTCTTTTGTACATGTACAGAGACCCTGTGTGTTAGAAAGACGTTATGTTGGCGTTATTCGTAGTAACAGGAGTATCTAAATAGTATGAATAATTACATAAATTATGATGAATATTATTAATAATAAGAGTATCTGTTATAATCATCATCATCATTATTATTATTATTGTTATTATTAATGCTAATTTGATCTGTTTAGCTATTACACATTTTTATCTGATTTAACTTAATTTTCTTTTACAAAAATGATTTTTATTATTATTAAATATATAAACATTACTGTTATTATTATTATTAATGTTACTGTTATTAATAAATATATTAATTAAAAAGAAATTAATACTTAATGAATTATACAAAATACATAAATAAATTAGCATTCTGTGTATTACATATAGGTTTATACCTGGTCACATGGGGATTTATTATTATTATTACTACTACTACTACTGTTATTATTATTATTATTATTATTATTAGCATCATTATTATTATCTAAATAGTATTAGTAATTACTTATACATCATTTTTTAAATAATTATTATTAGAGTATTGGAATTTTCATTATTATTATTATTATTATTATTATTATTACGATTAACATAAATGGTTACAGCATACAAAAAATTAAGTTCATTTAAAAAAATGTATGCTAATTTAATCTCTGTTTATCTATTGCACAATATTCTCTGATTTAATTTTTTTATTTATAAATATATAGGCACTGTTGTTGTTATTGGTATTATTAATTAATTGATTGATTGATCGATTGATTGAACGCAAATAAATACATAATCAATAATAAATAATAACTAAATACATAAATAAATTTCCATTCTACAAATTACATATCATATTCTTAGACCTGGTCACATGGGCATTTATTTTTACCAGGTTTAGTGTCTTGCCAAAGGACACTTCGGTATGTGGAGTCATGTGGGCTGGGATTCGAACCGCCAAGCCTACGATTAGTGGACAATCCACTCTACCACGCCTCCCCACAGCCCCCCCACCGTTTCTCCATCCTGTTCCTGGAGTACCATCGTTTCTCCATCCTGCTCCTGGAGTACCGCCGTTTCTCCATCCTGCTCCTGGAGTACCCCCGTTTCTCCATCTTGCTCCTGGAGTACCATCGTTTCTCCATCCTGCTCCTGGAGTACCGCCGTTTCTCCATCTTGCTCCTGGAGTACCGCCGTTTCTCCATCTTGCTCCTGGAGTACCGCCGTTTCTCCATCTTGCTCCTGGAGTACCGCCGTTTCTCCATCTTGCTCCTGGAGTACTGCCGTTTCTCCATCCTGCTCCTGGAGTACCACCATTCTGGCCATTTTGGCATTTTCCCTCTTCTATGAACCATTTACATTGAGCCATTTTGTGTGTCTTGAGTATGAGGATTATATACATACACACAAACATACAAATGAACAGTGCGCACTTTAACCAGTGTAACAAAACCCTCCCAATAAGGGACACACGTGATTGGCGGTTACGAGATTGAAATCGGCACGAAAATCACTATGGACTTCATAATTAGGTGAAACGCAGCTGTCAGATTTCAGTCATGCTAACCGGCCATCCCGCATTTTGCTCAGGTGTAAATGCATGTGGATAAATTCATATCATTATACAAGATGTGTGAAATAACCAGGTGGGGTCCAAACTCACTCACATCAGCTACTTCAGTTGTGTTCATTAGCTGATGAGTTGAATCAAACGAGTTTGGACTAAGAAAACCACCTAAATGTACAGGGCATCTAACAGTACCAGGGCAATGTAACAGACATTTGTGTGTGACAGAAGTGACTAACATCTGAAATAAGCTACAATCCAAAAATAAAATAGAGGAGCAGAGAGTTCAAGGTCGTTGTTCACTGGCGTAACAGTGCTTCCCTGGTAGCAGCTCAGCTCTGGGATTTAAACTCATAACCTTCCATGAAACCTTGAAATTCTATATACACATGTATGAGGTTTAAACCAGAACGCTGCTGAAATCTCAGTTCTGATTGGTCACTGTTGCTCTTCAAATTACAGGTTAATATTAATGTTCTCACATGTTATCGTTTCAGCCAATCGTGAGAATCTATGAACTCATCTATGCAGAAGAGGGCAGATATCGCTTTCCGGCCAGTGTATTACTCTTCCCTGTGGCGCAGCAGTTTGAACCGACATGGAGGTTCACTTCACGAGCGCTGGCAGGTGTGTCAGAATTTGACCAAATTAGGGAGAAAAATGTAGGGAAATGAAAAAAAAAGTAAGGATTATTGTTTGCTGTGCTGCTTAAATCGTAGCTGACTACAGTAGAAATGTACACGGTGTTCAAAAAAAAAAAATCTTTCAATCAGTTGTTCAATCAGCTGTCCTTTATGTCACCACACCAGTTAGGTGATTTCCCTGTTATGAACACACTTACTGAACATGTTCCTTAACTTACAAGTTTAATCAGATGTGTGTGAGCAGGGGAATTACCAAATTGTGCTAAATTCCAGACCTACAGGGTCACAGAGTGACTCCTCTCATGTACAACGAGGTTCAGTCGTCCCTCGTTGGCACCGAACAGCGAATGCAGCACCCCATCTATAGGAATTTCTTGGTACTACAGGGTAGGAGAGCGGTTGTTGTTGTTTTTTTTCCTGCAACCTTTTCTCATTACTTTCTCCTGCACGTTCTTCTCTGACCTATCTGTCGGCTCATACGCTTTCTTTTATAAGCTTTTGCATTTTAATTTTCCAACCAGAAGATATTTCTCACTGCGAACTCAGTTGGCAGGAGGCTTAGTGAGAGTGCGCCTTGTGCGCTTGGGCACTGAGTGCCCATTCACGAGGTCCTCGTCGAAGGAATTTCGAAGGAACAAGACTGCATGTAATTGACCAAAGGTCTTCAGCATTGAGAGACGCGTGTGCTTGCTGTATTTACTGTCAATGGAAATGAGTTTTCCTGCGTAATGCAGCATAACAGACGCTTTCATGAGAATTCAACAGAATCCTTTTACGTCTAGCCGCATAGACAGATACACACACACACACACACACACACACAGTTTTGTACCGGTTAGGGCAGATGTTCAGGGTTCAGGGTGCTTGGCACCCAGTCAGGTTCTTTTTTCCCACGAAACCTTATTGAGTGTAAAATAATGAGCTGATCAGAGCTGATAAGTGTCGTATAGTGGTTTCACTGTATGCAAGGAATGAGTGCGATTGCTGTAGGAGTTGGCATTGCATACTGTATAACCCCTGATAAACACAGCTGATTAACCCACAAAAAATACAGGCGTTTCCTGAATGGTAGACCATTTGGGGGGAAAAAAAAGCGGGACTGGGGGGAGGCGGGGAGGGTGTCTTCGAAACACAATTATGCATGGAGTTCAACTCTGATTTTTCCATAAGGGAAAAGTCTTAAGGAAATCCCTGAAGATGGGACATGCAGACATGCACGGACCTTTTCATGTCCAAAAATTCTTCTTTATTGCTTCTGGAGGACAGGTCCCGTTCGGCGCCGGTTTAGTGGAGACGCTTCTCAACGAATGCAGGGAGATTTTCACAAACGATCGCTCACAAAACAAGCAAAACCAGCTGGGCTTTCAGTCCCTGAGTGCAGAAGATGAATGGATGAAATGAAGCAACTCTATCAGTCTGGAATTCTGCAAAGGAAACTGGAACGTTCACGTTCACGCATTGTTGCAGTTATATGGGTGTATCAACAACCGTTTAGTATCACTGGTTCAATTAAAGTGTCAAATATTAAACACTGTATTTTGTTCTACTGAAGATGTAACCTAAGTAAGGGACAGCACAAAACACTTCAGGGCACGCTATTATGGGAAAATAATCAGAACATCCCAAAGTGTTTTATTCCTCTTCTACCGCAGCAATTCGACATCCGTAAAGTTTTTTTTATTATTATTATTTATTAATAAACAACACATCATGCTTTTTTTTATCCATTTATAGTTACGTTTAATGATGTGGACCGTCAGCAAAGCTAGTTCCTGTTATCACTTACGTTATAGCAGCTATAAACAATCTTTCCCTCACCAGCCTCTCTTTTTTTCTTAAGTTAAAAAGACCAAAAACAATGCAGCTTGTCATGTTATCAATATAAACCAATGTAAACTCTTCTCTCCTGAAGATTTTTCCATGGTGGAGAAAAACCCCCAAAAAACGTAAAGCTACACCTCTGTCAAAGCTCTGACACTGGAGGCTCCTTCCATACATGTTAACTAAACATCTCCTCACAGAAAACCTCAGCATATCGTCGACTTTACGCTTTCTTCGTTGAATAACAGCACTTACATTATATAGAGGTGTTACTAAAGAAAAACTGTTACTATAGAAACGATAACGGATTAAAACGAGTGCATTAAACCTAACGTAAACCTGTGATTTGAATTGGAGCCCAAAAACTGCTGTTCTAGGAAATTAAACAAGCTTCCGACTAATCAAAATTGAGAATTTATCTCTTCTGTGGTATTAAAAACATTAACCAAACGTACATTAAAAAATATAGATCTTTTTATTTTTTTTAAATAGAATTAATTAACGTAAAGGTTGCTCAGAATGGTGTAGGCACTGGCGTGTCTATAGCAACGTTAACAATGTTGCTTAGCATAAGATTATGGATTACGTGATTTAGAATTAGCTTTAAGTCTTCAGGTTTAGAATCTCACGATCACACTGATGGCACCATGGTAGCTACCGGCTAATCAATGGCTAATTTTACAGCGCTTTACATGTCTAAGTGCAACTGCTAAAGATGTTAGCTATATGCTGGTTTGACTGTGGTTTAGCAAGTTAGCAGGAAAGAAGTCACTTCAAGTTCTGTGTTTAGAGGTACGGGGCTAGAGGACGTACAAATATTACTAATCCTAATTCATATCATAAATACAAGATGACAGGGACTTTTAGAACATTAGAAATGACAGGATTGAGGTGGATTCCAAATGCTGGTCTTCAACAAAACAAACAAATAAACAAACAAAAAAACAAGTGTTTATTTTAAAATTCATTTAGCACACTGGCTATCGGCTAATTAACAGAGATCTTTTTTTTAACGGTACTGAAAAACTATAAATTGTAGTCCAGGTAATTCGGCCTGCTAATTCCTGCTCCTTTCATGGATTTAAAAAATGTGAGGTAGAAACCTATGTGTAATACTTTTTTTTTTTTTTGCATTAAGTAAGAATGAAAATGAAACAAACATGAGGGGCATGAAGTGAAGCAGGAGAAAGAAGCAGGGTTTTGGACCTCCATTCCACTTTCTCTTAGGTCTCCATGTCCAGCCGATTTGAGGCCCAGAATGAAGCAAGAGCAAGCACACACACACACACACACACACACACACACACACACACACACACACAGGAAACACAAAATGAAGTCAAAATTTATAAGAGCAGAGGATTATGTAACAGGAAGCCATATCTCCATCTGCTGGAGAGCACGGCCCTCGGAGAAAACGGGGGAAATTTTCAGACTAAATCACTTGCGGTCTCCGTCCATCTTTAGCTTTGAAGAACGTGGATGGAAGAGCAGCATTCGTATAGCGCTTAAACGCCAGCAATCCTCGATGCCACGTTTTATCCATGTTTCCATTATCCTGTACCATAACCGTAAGTGTACACAAGCTGAATTTGGCTACCTTTTACGTCCAGGTACTACACGATTGGGCAAACACACCCATCTCTGGCTAGAGCGACTTCTCTACTGAACAGTATGGCACAAAGTTCCTCAGTAACAGTGTAAAATTTCTCTGCCAAAGTATCATTCAAACCTTTTCAAACGTCCTCTTGTTGTCCATCCACCCATCCATCCATCTTCAACCACTTACTCCTTTTCAGGGTCACGGGGAACCTGGAGTCTATCCCAGGGAGCATCGGGCACAAGGCGGGGTACACCCTGGACAGGGTGCCAGTCCATCGCAGGGCACACAATCACACACACATTCACACACCCATTCATACACTACGGACACTTTAGACACGCCAATCAGCCTACCATGCATGTCTTTGGACTGTGGGAGGAAACCGGAGTACCCGGAGGAAACCCCCGCAGCACGGGGAGAACATGCAAACTCCGCACACACAGAGCCACGGGAATCGAACCCCAACCCTGGCGGTGTGAGGCGAACGTGCTAACCACTAAGTCCGTCCTCTTGTTGTTTCAGATGGATTTTGGTGCAACTTCACAATTTAGCATTTCAGATTTGTTCATATCAGTCATAGTTACCCAAAGTAATGGTTTCCTACAATGGTTGCTTACATTTCTAACCTGTGATCCATGTACAACCCACCATCTTCATGTTAGACCAAATCCCAAATGGCTTCCTACTGTTGTCACCATGTATGCTCCCTACACAGGGTATAACATCCTGGTGTTGTAGAACATGATTAGTGCACTACGTTCTCAATATGATTTGAGATCCAGCCACAGAAACAGCTCAAATCCTTTTTGTGGCATCTGATCATCAAGTTTGTCCTCAAAAGTCACTTCCTTTATTTTTTTAAACAAAAACTGAGTCACTTGCCACTATTTTGAAATAAACCTGCAGTCTTTCATGCTTAATGAGATACACAAGCAACACTGCCATATACTGTACACTATATGGACAAAAGTATATGAGGACACCTGACAATTACACATTTGGAAGCACACAGTTGAACAAAATGTCTATGTATGCTGTAGCATTACAATTTCCCTTCACAGGAACTCAAACCTGCTCCAGCATGACAATGCTCCTGTGCACAAAGTGAGCTCCATGAAGACATGGTTTCTTAAGATTGGTGTAGGAGAACTCGAGTGTCCTGCACAGAGCCCTGACCTCAACCCCACTGAACACCTTTGGGATGAACTGGAACTGGAGCCTTCTCACCCAACATTGGCTGACCCTGCACTCTGACCCCAGCTTCCTGACATGCTGGGGTATGTGGAGAAAAGAATTTCACTGTGCATATGTATATGTGATCAATAAAGACTCATTATCATTATCATTAACATCAGCTCCGGACCTTGGAGCTCCTCTTGGAGCTGAATGAACACGAATCCCCACAGCCACGCCCCAAAATCTAGTGGAAAGCCTTCCCAGAAGAGTGGAGGCAATAAATCTGAAATGTGATGTTCAACAAGCACAACAATGTGTGTGATGGTCAGGTGTCTACAAACATGTATATACATTTACTGGGATCCCACAGGACAAAACAAGAACTGTGGGAGCAAGGTTTTTTTTGTTTGTTTGTTTTTTTAATTTATTTTTTTACAGTGATGAGCAGTCAGATATGAAGCTTGTGGAACAAAGAAAGACCATCTTTATTAACAGTGTATATGGTGCTTATGAGGTCCTGCATGACGCATTTACTTTTATTCATGCATCATCTGTAACTGCTTTACTCTGGTCAGGAGCATGGTGGATTAAATGACTAATTACTAATGAATTAATTCCTAAGTAACTAATGTAGAGTAAACAACAGTCCCACACACACATCTAATTTCACCATTTGTTCATTCTCAGTAAGCGCACGGATGGTGGCGGATCCGAAGGCTATCCTAGGGTCACTGTTTATGAGGTGGGAATACACAGTGAATGGAACGACAGTCTATCACGTGGCACCGTGCACACAAACATTCACACCTAGAGGCAATTTCGTGTAGTTCACCTACCGGAATTTTTTTTAGGAGGTGGGAGGAAACCGGAGGACCCAGAGGAAACCCACAAGGAGACCCACTGGGCTGTTTTCTCGGAGCTCAGGATCGAACCACAGACCCTGGATCTGTAAGGCAACAATGCTACCACTAATCAATTCACAGACTACCCCCATAACTCCCAGAGAATTCCTTGCTTGAGTTCAGGATTTGGATCTGTAACCAAAAAAGGGCTTAAAGGATAAGGTGGATGGTGTCAGATCACCGGCGCTATCACCGGACCATTAGGATAAAACCAAATCAAAAACAAATCAATAAGTGACCATTTCTTCATAACAGGATGGGAAATGTGTTTTAAGACGATGACGCAGGTCCATTGTTCACGGTGCCACTCTGTCTCTGGCACACAGTGAAAAGACACAGTGTCTCTACAAAGCCTAAGCGTGATGTAATTGAAGCTTACCGCCCAATTAACGAGCAACCCAACAAACGATTACCTTAATGTCACTAAACATTACCCAGACCGGAGAGCTAATTCAATCCACCTGTCCCATTCTGTAAGAAACGTTTGTAGTGATATGATAAAAGTAACAATTACCACATCTGACATTAAAAATAATAATAATAATAATAATAATAATAATAATAACAATAATAAGATGGAGAAGCACTGATTAACATATAAACCTATATTATTCCAGTAAAAAAAGACTCACTCAAACTGACACGTGTGAGAGCAAAATAAGCCTGCTCCTGAGCACGATGCAGGACAGGCAATGCAGAGAAACATTAAACGACTACATATGCAGTCAAGGATGCAGAGCAGCCCAAAATTACCGGTTCTATTGGAAATATGACTTAATTTAATAAGAAAGAAAGAGTGAAATCAAGGCAAATAAACCACCATATAGTTAATGTAACCAAATGACGCACGTTGCCATGAAAAGCTTTGTTGTTCATTTGAAGCCGAACAGTGTTAAAGGGAGTCAGAAAGAGTATCATTATGAGTTTATTGGCGTTTGTTTATTTTTTTTTTCCACACTTTAGGAGCGCTGTAATCTGCATTAATGTGACACATATGAACTGTAATGCTTTTCTGGCACATTCCAACAACCTTGAAAATGCTATCTCTATTACTACATTCCTGCACTTAAAAACACTGGCAATATAAAGAAAGAAAGAAATAAAAACAGGGCTGAGTTTACGAGGAGAGCGCAGTACACAGATCGAACGAATATTCCAGTGCTTACAATCCAAAATCCTCCGGTGATTTGGCATGTTTTGAAAATTCTCCTGTACACCATGTGAGGGATTTTTTTTTTGGGAGGGGGGTGGGGCGTTTACATTTCAGGTTTGAACCCCCTGAAATATTTTATGACAATTTTAAATGTTTATTCGTAGGTGGTTTACATAACACGCATACAGCACAAGTGATTATACACACTCACTGACCGCTTTAATAGGAACATATGTCTGTAACCCAGCCTATTTAAGCAATTATCCAATCAGCCAATCATGTGGAGGCAGCACGATGCCTAAAATCTTTCAGACACAGGTGACAGCAGAGCTCACATCAAACATCAGAATGAGGGATGAAATGTGATCTCCTGGGATTTGCACACACAACCGTCTCTAGAGTTTACACAGAATGGTGTGAAAAACATCCAGTGAGCGGGTCACAACAGAATGGCCAGACTGTTAGGAGCTGTGGAAGGCTAGGAAGTAACTATGGTAACTCAAATAACCAGTCTGTACAACCTTGGCGAAGAGAAAACCTTGAGATGCAAGAGCAGAACACCACATCGGGCTCCACTCTTGTCAGCCAGGAACAAGGACCTGAGGCTATCATGGGCACAGACTCACCTAAACTAGACAGTTGGAGATTAGAAAAACATCAGCTAATTTTTGCAATTTTCCTGATAGATCTGGTTTTATAAAGTAAGATGCCATTTCCGCTGTATTACTAGCATGTAATTTTCATAGTTTTCAATTAAACTGACATAAAAAGTATTTTAATTTCCTATGCCTACTAACGTTATTAATACAGCAAGATGGCAAATTAACCGCCAATATCCTCTCTGTGGAATCAGGAAGTGAACTTCCCGGTCAGGGGTTTGATACGGACAGTGCCGTCTCAGATGATGAGAGATCAAATTGGTCGATCTAATCTTCTGAGACAAAAACACAGGTTAATGTAACCCTGCGATTCGCCTTACAGCCGGCACTACTGCTGTTATAGAAAATGAATCAACGTCTTCCGATCAATCGGAGTTGAGAATTTGAAGTCGTGTGGCATGACTAGATGTTGTGATGGTGTGTTACAGGAATATGTGTGAGGCGATCGAGTTCAAGAGTGGAGCTAAAAGTCCGTGATTGGAGATGTGAATACTTTCATTTAAGATGATGAATTAGTCATTTATAACAAAGCTGAAAGGTAGTATGGACAGCTAGTGTTATGTCAGACGGATTATCCTCACTTTTTACCACCAGTCATCTTAATGCTTTTGAATACTTGAGTGTGAGACATTCCCAAAGGAAGATTCGGCAAGTCGGCAGCGAACACGCCGCCAACAAAGCAGCAAGCCAAGGCCGAGGAGAGAAGCACGCTCGCTATGCATTTTAGTGGAGCACTCCTGATGATGAATCAAGGACTGCGGATCGTCCAGCGCTCAAACCCCTGACACGTCTCAGCAGATGCCTGGCTACAAACTCCTTACACACGGCTCTCTGTTTACCGTCCAGACCTCCAAATGTTTACAGTGTTGCGCCTTCGCCAGTGCTCTTGTGTGTGTCTGTGTGTGTGCGCATGTTCCTGAGGAGTGTGTGAACTTAAAGAGTATGAGGCAAGAGTCCTGGGTGTTCTTCATGTAGGGACAGGTGTCACTGTATGACCTGAAATGTTCGCTAATGCACACTGACGTTAGCAGCGTGGAATCAAATATATCAAATATAATCAAATATAAAGTGATCAGCTGGATAAAGAAAATAAAACCATGATATCAGTTCATTACAGTTTACTAACTTTAACAATTATTTAATTATATAACTAATTTTAAGAATTATTCTGCTTGCATTCCATTTTTACACACTTTAATTAGACTTGTTAATACTTTGTATTATTATTTTATCCTTTCCATCAGTGCTATTATTTATTTAATTATTATTGGACTATTTTACCATCTTATTCATTTCTTCATTTCTTTTTCATGTCAAATTGTAAAACACTGAGCTGCATTTAAAATTATTATTATTATTATTATCATTATTATTATTATTATTATTGTCTCATCATTTGCTGCTACCATGTGCATGTTTGATCAGCACTAACTAGCAATCATTATTTTAAAGATCCCTTTTTTAAATAAAAAAAAAATACTAAATACCAAAAATATTTACGTAAAAAAAATCTGAAACGAATGTAACTTTTTTTCAGAGCTTCCATCTACTTTTTCTACAACTATCTGTCTGAGGGTCTGAAACTGTATTTTAAACCCTGATTTGTTCAATTCCATCCAATCCAATACAAAATAAAGCCCCATATCCACTTTCTCCTGAAGAAGAAGGATCCTCCTGAAACACTCGGATCCTAAATTCATTTTGTTTGCCGGGTTTGCTTGAGGTGAATTATTTTCTGTGTGTGGAATCGACTTCGAAGCTTGGAGGCTGACTCTTCGTTTTCAATGCCTGGAATCAGTGAATCAGTGAATCGACTTTTTTTGGAATTGACTCCCAGGACCTTTGATATGAACTGAAAGAAAGATGATGACATGATGGGACTTGCATTTTAAACCCTGATTTGTTCAATTCCATCAAAATCCTATTTAAAATAAAGGCCAATATTCACTGACTCACTAACTGAAACACTTGGATCCTCAATTCATTTTGTTTGCCGTGTTTACCTGAGGAGAATCATTTTCTGCGTGTGGAATTGACTCTGAAACTTTGGTACTTTTGGGACTCTTAGTTTCTGAATCAATGAGTCAACTCTTTTTTCGACTCCAAGCACCTTCAAATTTGGTTGCAAAATATTTTTATTATCAAATTATTTTTTATTAATATTAGTTGTTGGTTTTGCATAGCCATAATTTCAGTATCGGTGAAACTGTGATGTGTAGGGTCTCTCGATCATAAGCACTGACGCCTTGTGTGGCATTTTTCCTTCTACTGGACCCAGACGGAGTTCTTCATATTGATTCAAATACGATAATACCTCACCTTCTCTTGTGAATATTTCCAGCATGAAATGAGGCAAAATGATCCATTTCCTCAGTTTATTATTACACCCAGCTCTATCCAAAGAGAGCAATCTTGTGCAATTTGGTGTCCAAGTGAGTAGAGAAGGCTTCATGAAGGGAAAGGACATTTATACGTCTCGTAATCTCAGCGGTCACTAACCGGAGCCATCAGGCTAACAGTCCTGTCACTTTTCATTAGCCTCGCACTAAACCCTCAGGAGGTTTTTCAGTAACAGACAAAAGGAACAAAACAAAACAACACAAACAAAAAAACGTGTCGAGAAGGATCAAGGATCAAACCTCTGGGTTTAACAGGAGCTTCTGTGTGTAGTTGAGGAGACAGAAAAGCGTTTCCACGTACAGACAAACGGAGGCGAGAAGGCTGGGCTTTCCTGTCACCACCACCTGAGTGTTTGCTGAGTAATATGCATGCTTGACGAAGCAGCGTCCGGGCAGCGAGCCAGAGTCTATCTGATGAATAAAAAGGGGCTTTTCCAGACAAACATCAGATACCTAAGATAAACATCGTTTCTCATCTCGCAGATGAATCTTACCTTTAACGAACAGTTTAATAAATTATCCTACTATAATACGCGGTTACATCTCATTATATTTCTTCGCTCGAGCAATAAAGAATGGCGCTCTATTGGAGTGAGCTCACCGAAAAACACGGCAGTGCAGTCTCAGGCTTCATCCAAGAATCATACACCTTTAGCCTGCAGACTGGTATGACACGATAAACAGCAAAGGCAACGTTACGTTTCTTGAAATCCTCCCTGCTGGGACACGAGGAACAACACTGCAATCCCTTCCAGACTGTTCAGCATCTGTTAGAAATTACAGCCCCTTTACGTTCCATATAACTATTAAACGTTATAGAGCAGATATATAATGGGACTGAATGTTCACACAATGCATTATTCAGACGAGACAAGGAAAGCCGCCATGACATCAGCTCTGTAAGCAGCCCGTCAGTATAAACCTAGTAATAGCTGCGCTTGCTTTCGCAATGGTTGGGACTGGAATTAAACTGAATAGTCCGAGTATAGCCGAGCGCAAAAGAAAAAAAGAAGATAAATAGATTTATACCACAGCCCTGCTGAATTCTCAAACCTGATTGGTCAGAAGGTGTTGATTAATACATTATCATACGCTACCGTTTCTATAGTAACAATTTAGACGACATTGTACATAAATCAATTTTAAAAATTGTGTGGGGAAGTTTTCTGTGAGAAGATTTTTATTTTGCATTTACGGAAGGCGTCTCCAGTGTCAGTGCGTTGGAACAGTCAGAGGTAAAGCTGTAGCGTTGAAAGTATTCGAATATGGATTTTGTACATTTGAATAGTTTCCTTTTCAATACAAGTCACATTAAATATGAGCTGTATTTAATAAACGTACATGTTTTTCTTCATTTTGAACTTGCTGGGTTAAGATTTGTCGTTAAGAAAAACATAAAAATTCTGAATTACGGGTTACGGTTTTGAGATTTAAAAAAAAAACAACCTGTATCTTAATTACAAATCTCAAAAATATAAATCTCCATAAAAAAGATTTTATGTAAATTATTAAAATGCCACAGCATTCAGGATTCCCAAGGAAATGTAGACGCTACTTTATAACGAACTAATAAACTTACTTTTTTCGCAGATGTTCTAAAGGTAACTATACAGTGCAAACGTTCACTGATTCGCAAGAAGGCGACACTATACATTAAGAGCCGGGGGGCTCTTAATTAAAAATAAGAGCTTTAAACAAAATAATAGCAATTTATAACCTGTTCAAAAGTTTACACACCCCTGGCTCTTAATGTATCGTGTTTCCTTCTTGAGCATCAGTGAATGTTTGCACCTTTTGTAATAGTTGTGTTTGTCCTCAGTGTGAAAAGATGGAGCTCAACATCATACTTAGGAAACACTGTTGGAAAAATGTGCCGGACCTGGAGGATTTTTCTGAAGAACAGTGGGCAGTTTAACTGCTCAGGACAAACAAGGGACTCGTGAACAATTATCACAAAACATCAAAAACAGTTGATCATCCAAGTAACGACACACAGTATTAAGAATCAAGCGAATGTAAACTATTGAACTGGTTCATTTGTGCAAACTGAGTTATTATTATGTCTTGTGGACTATATGTAAACATCTGTTATGTGAAATATCTTATTCAGCGCAGGACTAAATAAAAAAATGCAATGTTAATGATTCCTCTTTTTTTTTCATTATTAACATTTTGCAGATTCTGCAAGGCGTACATAAACTTATGACCTCACCTGTAAAAGAATAAAAAGAATGACGTATCGTTCTTTACTAAATAGAAAAATTGTTAGTGTTGGTAAATCGCTGTAGTATAAAACACTTCAGGACGAGCCGTTGCTGGAAAATAATCATCACCCCGTACCATTCTGGTCACATCACACCATCCCATCCTTTATTATTTTCCTATAACAGCATGTCCCCACGTGTTTCATTCCTCACTTACAATCGTATGGTCATGAGTAAGCTATAACTTCACATCAAATGTACACACTTGGCTCCAATTAAAAAGCAACCATTTTTAACATTCAAGAATTCAAAGTTCTTTGCCTGACCTGCTTGGCACCTGCCATAATGAGGAAAAACCCAAGACAAATTAATGCACGTTGGAGAAGAAATAAAAAAATAAAAATACAGCTTTCCTTGGCGAAAGATTCCATTTTCTGTTTGCTATATCCATTTTTCATGAAGTGGAACAATGGCACGGTTTGAACTCTAGACCATGAGTCGCTAGACTTCCAGGGACGTGAGTTTGTAGTCACGTGACAGAAAGGAAGAAAACATAAACATATAAAGCTACAGGGTTTGTACTGTAAATGATATGTCTGTGGATCTTCTGGATTGCGGATATGACTTTTTCTATGTTTCTCATACAGGGCTGGATAAATATGTAGCGGAAGCTCGGGCAGAATCGACAGCAGTTCTGAGAGGCATTATTCATGCCGGAGCATGGGAAGTTATGGGAAGCGTTGGGAAATGGTTTGCTTTTTGAGGAGTGTTACAGTCCCCTCTGAAACTACTGGAACAGAAAGGCCAATTCATTTGTTTGTGCTATAAACCGAAGACATTTGGGATTGAGATCAAAAAACGGATATGAGTTAAGAGTTTAGGATTTCAGCTTTTATTTCCTGGTATTTACATCTAGATGTGTTAAACAACATGAAACATAGAACCTTTAGTATCAGACCACTCAATTTTTAGGCGAGAAAAAGTATAGGAACAGATCAGTCTTACAATGCCTCTGATTGATTTTCCTTCTTTTCTCAGCTTCAAAAGGGCTTGCTTTTCTCCCATAGACAGCTCTCTGATCTTCATGTTAGTTTATCCTTTTTAACAACAAATGCGTTCTTCCAAGGTGAAACTAAAGGCTAAAACCAAGAGTAGACATTCTGAGACATTTATTGTTTAAACAATCAATCTAACAGGACACACCTGGGTAACAAGAAACACCTGGCAGTCACGTGTTCCAATATTTTTGGATAAACGGCAGTGGTGACGTTTTACAATGCGAGTATGTAGTCATGTTGCTGTGAAACTGAGTCAGCTCCAGTTTCCCACTGTGCAGTGAGCCAGGGTCCTTCAAAATGGCTTGCGCTTCTCCCATAGACAGCTCTCTAATCTTCATGTTGGTTTATCCTTTTTAACAATGTGTAGTCCTTAGCAGTGCCTCAACTCGTGTACACAATATACTGATTCCCCACCTAGGGAGGTACGGAGCTTACCGAGATGCACCCAGTGAGTATACCGGTTTATAATGTACACTGTATGATATAAAAGTCTTGTGATTTAAAATGATAAAGCAAAAGATACATATAGATGTACACATAGATGTATGTGTGTGTATATAAAGATATTTAACTAAAGTCGTTCATGTGATCAAATATGGACGAAAAAGTTCTCATGTCTGATGTGTAGCATGAATGTTATAACAGAATATTAAGGCAAGTTGGGTAGTGTGAATAGTGTAAACGCAGGAATGTATAGATTATTTAAAGGGAAAGAGGCCCAAGCGGTGGACTGAGACAATGGCAGAAAAGCCGAAAGAACATCCAAAGAGGAGGCGACTTTCCTTTAATTCCGCTCTGTGCATGACATAAGGTCCTTTTTCCATTGCCTTGACCTTCTCCTGCCCCGAGTGTGGGGGGCCCACAGGATGGCAGAGGTGCTCTTATAAGTGGAGGAATATTTCTCCGTCTGCTCCGTCTTTTTTCCCCACTGTTATGAATTTAAGGACTGTGCGAGTGTATGTACGTGTGAGTGTGTGTGTGTGTGTGTGTGTGTGTGCGCACGTACTGTATGTGAAAACCTCCTTTCGATAAAAGCTTATATGGTCTTTAAGTATAAGCAGACTTCTTTGTCTGGCTGCCAGCAGTCATTTATAACTTGCGGATTAGAGGGAGTGAGAGCGAAGCCACGAGACCCATCATTTTTCCAAACACAGCGTCGCCGAAACAAGAGAGTTGTTCTGAAACGGCTCCCGCAGGGCTGCGGAGCTGGACGGGATAGAAGGCTGAGAAAAGGCTTCTTTTTTCTTTCTTTTTGTTTTTTTTTTTACAGTAAGGAGAGCTGTACCATCATGAAAAGTTTCGACGTCCATTGCAGTCATGAGGAACTGCAACGAAATGAACAAAATCACTCAAACACAAGACACAGCCTACACGAGAGACACCTTTGATGTTTCTAAGACATTCAGACAAGTCCTGAATGCTGTTATGAGCAGCAGAGGTGTGTGTGTGTGTGTGTGGGCACTGGAGGAAACGTTTGGCGATGAAGACTGTGAGGGTGTTGTATGCATGTATGCTGCCTATTGTACAGTACAGTAAACTCCAGTCACACACTCACATGACTCCGGTGGCTGCAGGCATTCTTACAGCTAAGCTTCTTCGGTCTGATAAAAAAGAAAGCCATCAGATTATTGCTGGGGTTTTTTTCTTTTCTTTTTTTAAAAACTGGATCAGTTTGGATTTTTTGTGGAACCGAGCGCCACCGACTGCCATACCCGTAATGGTATGAAGAAACTAAAAGCAAGGCTGGAGCTGATTTCTTTCTAGCCCAGACTGTAGATGCATGCTTCCTATCAGTGACAGTCCTGTCAGGTGATTACACACAGTGACACGCCCACTAGATTTGATCTTCGTCCGTCAGCGACAATTCTGAAATACTGAGGTGGATTATTTACTCTGTGATCCTTCTATACCCACCCACCCCCCATCCCAAAAGTGACGAGAACCTAAAAGTTTCTACATTAGACACACACTACTCAATTAAAGTGGGGTTTTTTTTGGTTTGAACGAAAGTAGAGCGTTACAGACTTCAAATACTTGAAAAACTTATTTGAAATCCTGAATACAGCCATTTATATGTTCTTTAAAGTGTGTGTGTGTGTGTGTATGTGTGTGTATATGTGTGTGCGTATAAAATATTTTGTCCCACATTATTCTCATGATAAAATGCACTGCTCAACAATAACAGTTTCATACTCGAGCCGTTGATCAGGAGTTTTTTTTGTGATTGTTGTGGCCAAAAATGCGGCAGCCTTTTATTTTTATTTTTTTTTAATTTGTGATGCAACTTACAGAGTTTTTTGTGGTGTTTTTTTTTTGGGGGGGGGGACTAAATGCATTCTCACGAGCTTCTTTTGCGTCTTTCGCTGTGATGTTTGTTGGTAAATGAGACCTTTCAGCTGTACACGTGTTCGACGCACGTGAATCGAAGAATCGGATTGGCTGAACACGTCATGGCCCGGATGTTCAGAAAATCTGCGGTAATTTTGCTGTAAAAATTGCAAGCTCCTCCGAATATTACGGAGTTTGCTTGAATTTCTGCGATCGCAAAATCCTGGTGTGAATGATTGATAGGTATTAACTGTTAGCCTCACAGTTCGGCGTGCACATGATGTCGTGAGTCAGGGAGCGAATTCAAATCTTATGAGCTTGGAAAGAAACCTCTCTGGGTCAGAAAGGCATCAACACAAGTCTCTGCACTCCACACGGGCATTTGGAACCTCTCTCGCAACCATCCCGGCTTCTCTGCTGTTGGCAGACGTTCAGCTCTGTCACTTTCTCTCCGTCTCTCTCTCTCTCTCTTCGTCCCCCCTCCGGCCGCATCGTCTCTTTCATCAGAGCTGGCAGTGCGTCCGTACTCTGCATTCTGCACTAATTAACAGCTTTCAGAAGAAGACCACCAAACTGGAGAACTGGCACACTCTGGGCGCACGTCGTGTTTTGTTTTTTTTTCCATCCCACCCACACACACCCACACCCACACACCCACACGCAACATGCTATGTCAGTGTGCGACAGCACTAGAGCCACACAAGCGTCCTCTCTGAGCCTCGGTACAGTAAAATCGCAGAGGTGTGAACGTAGAAGCCATGTCCGCACCTCCCGCCGTACAAGATGGCTGGAGTGAGCGGCAACTTTTCCTGTCATCGCTACACGCCTAACTGGCACAAATTATTACTGATGATGCTGCGCACATCCTAAACATGGAGAGTTTAACTTAATGCATTCTGACTGCGGCTTCCTCAAAGCTAAAAAAAACAACAAAACAAAACAAAAAAAAACACACTGAATCCTTTCAGTCCGAGCGCCAAGCTAGTCGTCATGGCAAGTTCGAGAGTTTCACGTTTCTAAATACGTAAACAAACGTTATGGATGGATGAGATGTCAAGATATCATCATATAACGTTTTTGTTTTTTGTTTGTTTTTTTGCGTAGCTATAACTGACAAGAGCCGGTGTTCGACGGCTTGCATCTGATTCGGATTCCTGTGAAAATATAAACTCCGATTAATTACGCATGCGCACACACATTCTCACATTTTTTTGTCTCAACCTTCCTCGATTAATTAAACATACCAGAGTGTGATGTTGGCGATCGTAACTTTGATTAGCTTTGATTAGTTAACGATTTAATTATTAGTTAACAAGTTAACTGTGATTAAGATTTAGATATTAATATTTACAGTCGCCTCTAAAAGTATTGGAACAGCAAGGCCAATTCTATTCTTTTTGCGATACGTTGAAGACATTTGGGTTTGAGACCGAAAGATGAATATGAGACGACAGATCAGAATCTCAGCTTTCGTTTCCTGTTTCCATCTTCTCCATGCCATGTTTCCATCTAGACGTGTTACACAACTTAGAACGTGGCACCTTTTGTTTGAACCCGCCGGTTTTTTCCAAAAAATATTGGAACACGCGACTGATAGGAGTTTCTTGCTGCCCAGGTGTGCCCTGTTATATTGACTGTTTAATCAATTAATAGCTCTGAACATCTACTCTTGGTTTGAGCCCTAGGATTCGCCTGTGAAGACTGCATGTCTTGTTAAAAAGGATAAACCAAAATAAAGACCAGAGAGCTGTCTATGGGAGAAAAGCAAGCCATTTTGAAGCTGAGAAAAAAAAAAAGAGGGAAAACCAATCAGAGGCATTCCACGACCATTGGGATTCGCCAATACGACAATTTGGAATGTCCTGAAAAAGAAAGACTAACGGTCTGTCACCAACAGTACCATGTTTTAAGCTGTTTAACACATCTAGATGTAAATATCATGAAACGAAAGCTGAAATTCTGATCCATCGTCTAATATGCACCTTTTAATCTCAAACCCAAATGTCTTCAATGCATAGCGAAAACAGTAGAATATGCCTTGCTGTTCCAGTACTTTCAGAGGGGACTGTATCCTGAGATATTTAGCTTAAATGTTTTCCATTTAGTGGAGTACAGGTTTATAATGTACACCGTGTGATATATATACGTAAAATTCGAGTTAATTAAAATGACCAGATACCAAAAATGTATTATGCGCCTAAACTGGAAGAATAAACGTAAATATTAATTTTACAATATACTAACAATATAACTGAATAGCATATACATTTATTTATCAGTTTATTATAAAATATGCCATGAATGTCAAGGACTATATTACTGTATGATATAAATAATATAATTTTATCTAAAATAATGTTAACAATAGTTTTAATATATTATACTGTGATTATTTAATTATATATATATATTAAATATATATATATATATATATATATATATATATATATATATATATATATATATACACACACACACACACACACACATATATTCCAGCCATTCTGAAACGTTTACACACAATTCCATGTACAACTCAAGCGTTTTTAAACCACACACACACGTCAGTAATATTATTTTAAACACCAAACCAGAGACAGAATCAACACATGTACAACATATTCAATCATCGATCTCTGTCAGATTTAACACCAATGCTTCAAAGATCTACCGTTTCCTTTCGACATCTCGCAACACCGACTGAGACGAAACAACAACACGCCAACAACAAGCAGTCATGTGAAATCGGCGTGAGACAAACACTGGACGCTTTGGTGACCTTCAGCTGCAGGGGGATTTTTAAAAAAAACTTCATTATAAACCCTCGCTATATATGAATCAATGATGGCCTGGCTCAGACTTACACGCTGGCCCTGTCAGAGACGATTCATCCCTCGCCCTCATCCATCACTCCAAACACGACGGCGTGGACCTCCGCCGCCGGTCTCCATAGTGACGGCCCATGCCGTCTCCCACGCGGATTCATTAGCATAATCATTTTTTTTACCGATCATGCCAGTGTGACAGCAGTGACAGGCTGGAAAAAAAGTCACTCCAGGACACTGAACGGGTTTGTTCTTTTCCGTTACACGTTGCCGTGTCTGCACAGTGTATCCTGCGTGACCGGAGCCTTTATATATCAATCAGGGGCCTTGTTCAAATACACACGTCGCCCATGGAGGACCATGTTCACATTGCACACAATATGTCATTCCAGGAGAGACTCCATGTCCCACGTCACCTGCGTCTGGAACTGATGATCGGGTCAAAATGTTTACACGTGGTGACATACAATATGTCTCTCACGGCTGCTTAGGTACATGCATCAGATGCACATACTATTGTGGCCACTACAGCTGGTCAAAGTAACGATATAATATTGATATTGTGATGAATACATTTTTCAGAGATTTTTCAAGCGATCTTTTAGAACTACAGAATTACAAACTAAATAAAAGTGAAAGGAAGCAGCTGATTTGATGCCTTTTTTTTTTTTTTAAACTTAATCTTTAAAATTGTTACAGATTTTCCCCTCAACTGTGGCTCTGTTTTGGGGCCCTTGAGGACGTGTGTATCTAAGAGAGCTTTCACACCTCTATTAGTCCAGCTGCTTGGTCCGAATAAGAGAGCAATTGAAACAAACCTTTGGTTTGTTGGTTTGTAAAAATAAACCTTGGCTGAGGGGTGTGTAAGGCTGAAAACGCCTGGGTAAAACATTCACTAATCAGAAAATTAACCGAGCTAACCAAACTGACTAGTTGACACAATGAACAGTTTGGTTCACTTCCTGTATTTGGGTCAATTCAGAATCGAGTCGCTTTCTCGTTGCAACCGGACAGCGCTAGAGTTCAACACCAGAACATGGCCTCCTCATTGAGACCACCTGGTTGTTAGACTGATTGTTTTGGTCCACACCTGAGCACGATTGCTGTGTTCACACTTGCACATATGAACTACATCCAAAGAGGAAAAAACCCCAGGGTTCCATTCAAACAGACTAAAGGCTGCATATGTGAAAGCACCCTTATAGTTGGTCATCACCAAAGTGCAAACTTGGAACAAAATTTGGAACACAGCTTCTGTTTCCGCCAGTTTTTCCACTTGTTGGACCATATTTCAGTTTTTTTATCCTACACTGGTTCCTAGATCAACGTTGCTTGAAAAACTGGCACGCTTCCTGCTTCTCAGTTGTAACAGGACAGCGTTTGTTAAAAAGCAAACTGGCCTTCGCAATCGAGGAACCTGATAAACCCAGATAAGTGCAACGAGGTCATGAGATGTATACCAGGCCACTGGGACACCGTACTGCCTGTGGCTATTGGGGTGAGTTGCTTCGCTGAACTCGCACTGCTGATGCCAGGATTGCACAAAAATGACTTTCCATGACCTCATTAAAACTGCATTTACGAAAACGTCTCCGAGAAAGGGAGGTGATCTGGGACGTGTTTTACTGTTTTTAGATCATTAATGGTGCACTGATCAGTCCAGATCAGAGGCCAGCACGGAACAACATTCTGCAAGATGTGTCCCAGCATATCTCTGAAAATCTCCAGCCGCACAAAACCGCATTGTGTGTGGATTTGAGAAGCGGCTTAGGGCACTGACGAGAACAAGGCGTCCTCTGAGAGAGGCGGACGGAAGGCATCTCATCTCGACAGCGCTCCCACCACTCCACGAGCGAAGACAGCTCCGGAGAGACGAAGAGCGAGGAAAAGAGTCAGATCAAATCGGTGGATGATGACACTCAAGTATGTGGAGGAAAGAGATTTGGGCTGACAAGCTGTTTGATTAGAGATCTGGAGATCTAGGTGCCAAAAAAAGGAGAAGAAACAAAGAAAGGATAAATCAATGGTGGACGAATGACATGGATTTGTAGATTTTGTAACACTTCCCCCTGGGCTATGGTTCACTATAAGAACACACCAATACTGAATCTCTCTATTTCCAATTGTCATATATATAGTAAATGTGATGCATGTCTCTTCTGTATCTTCTTCATGCACAATCTTCTAGCTGAGTCAAGATCATTGGGCCTCATTTATCAAATTGGAAACAACCAAATTTAGCCGTAAATTATTTGCAGCAGCATTTACACATGAAATAATAGTGTTTAAGAGCATTTCTGAAAAACGGTCGTACCATGTTTTGTTTCTAAGTTTGCGTGAATTTACATGTAAGGAGACTCACAAATGCATCATTCTTGATCAGTTACAGTAGTCAGTCCGTACAGGATCTCGTGCAGGTTGTTTTGGGATTGCTGCGGCCAAAACTGATAGCTTTCGCTGTGGCTTTTTTCAAAATCTGCGATGCAACTTGCAGAGGTTTTTGTGCTTTTTAAGCGGAAAACTACTCGAACTGGCGAGCTCGCAATTCTTTCGCAGTGATGTTTGTTGGTAAATGAAAGCTTTTAGCTGCACTCAAGCTCGACGGACGTGAATCGAAGAGGGCTTTGGCTGAATGGGCGTTGTGATGATGTCGCATGACGCGTCTCGGCCCACGTCTGCGGAAAAATCTGCGGTAATTCTGATAAATTTCAAACTCCTCAGAATATTGCGGAGCTTGCTGCAAATAACAAAATCCTGGAGGGAATTGAACGTGAATGCCGTGAAACTCCGTCTTTTTCATATTAATGACTTGAACGAAGACGATCCGAAACAAATACATAAATGAAGACATTTAAGACTAGACATTTAGTTAGGAGTTATTGTGTTTCTGAGAAAGCTGACGCTCTGCAGTGGCTGAGCTGCATTACTGGAAGATTTTACACACTCCGTGCTTAGGAAGTGCTCTTTCACTGTCGTCACTGTTTTGTCATTTTCAATTCTCTGTGTACTTTGTGTTTTCTGGGGCTTGATGGAAGTCACTAAAGAGAAATCTGTGCCATGAACGCACTGGGTAATTTATCATTTAACATATTGCGTGCGAGTACAGAGAAAAACCAGCATTACCACAAAAAAAAAACTTTGTAAATGTGGAGGAAATTTTTCATCCAGTTTAATCTAGGAAAACATTTACACATAAATTAACTATTAAACAATAAAACGAGGCTCATTATTTTCATTTTTATTAACTTATCATTATATGAAGTAAAATAATGACCTCTCAGCATCAAAGCTGTTTATAAATGAAGCTCGAGATCTTGTGGAATTTGAACATTTATAAATGGGACTACTTTTCCAGATCACACGTTTCCAAAATATTCACGTGTGTACGATGGGACATGATGATGGCCGTCACAAAAACCTGTAACCAGTGTAAGTAACCAGTTTTATGTTTAATATTGCACCAGTGTTGAAAAGCAACAAAAGAACAGCTTTGGAAGGATTTTATCCTATATATGCTTCATCCAAAGACTTTCATTCATTCGTTCATCTTCACTAATCCTGGTCACGGTGGATCTGAAGCCTATCCTGAGAACACTGGGAATGCGTCTAGGACACCAATCCTCCAGGGCACGATACACACACACACACACACACACACACACACACACACACACGCTTTCCTTTTCACACCTAGGGACAATTTTGCCAATCTAGTAGCCAATCGACATGTTTAAAGGAGGTCAGAGAAAACCGGAGAATCCAGAAGAAACCCATGCAAACATGGAGAGGACATGTGACAATTACCCAAGCTCAGGATCGAACCAGGAACCCTAGAGCTGTGAGAAGACAATGCTACCTGCTGCTGTTATACTGTTATTAGATTTCCATTATAAACGTTTTTTTGTGTGACGGGGTTTTCTCTTGTTTTCGCAGCACAGGAAAGCGTGTTAAAGTTCATCTCCATAACTACACATACTGTACACTGCAGATGCAGAAGATCGAGATCAGGCTGAGTCGACATTCAGGACGTCCGAGCTCCGAGACATGATGACCGGACCGTTGAGCACCCAGCTCTTTCTCTCTCGTGTGTTGTGACTGCGTGGTGGTGGAAGTGTTGAAGCTCCAGCTTTAGTTCCTCTGGATCTCAATAGTGTTCTTGTGCTGTGCAGCATGGAGGTGACTGGCTATCAGGGCCCCACACCATACACACACACACACACACACACACACACACACACACACATATATCTATATATATGCACACATATATACACACACAGCAGACGCTTTTCCATTCTGTCAGCGGCGAGCAGCACACTGGTCCCTTCCAAACTCAGCGCCACTTCATTAAATGACTTCAGACTCCTGGCAAAGGCAGTGGGAAAAGTTGATATTAACTGTGTGTGAGATCTACAGGGCAGCCAACAAAGGCTGCAGTTGTTCCCCCGCCTCCTTTTTTCTCTTACACGGCTCTAGCGGTACCCGAGAACCTTACGGTACAAAATTGGAGAACACGCACATCTGTAACCTTGTGTTACACATTTCTAAATACATCAAGGAGGCTGAGCAAGCCGGTCCACTTTGCAGCACGTCTGATGACATCACCGAGCGTGATTGGCTGATCTGAAGTGGCGGAGAGCAGGTGGGCGTGCGAGCGGCACAGTTGGTTCGCTGAATCGAGATGTTTGCATGAGCTCATTGCTTTCGGCAAGCTGCAAAAACAGCTGACTAACAACACAGGTACAGTTCGCTGCAACAGGTCCACCGTTGTCCAGACAGAGCAGCTGGCTGACGGCCGGATAAAAACCATAAAAACCAGAATTCTTTCATTGCGAAATAATAAATGACTGTGCAGTAAAAAAAAAAAAAAAAAAATCACCTCTGAATATTTCAAGACATGGATCAACGGCAAATATGACAGCCAGGCGTGGCTGGTATAGTAAACAATGCTAAACATCAGTATAATGTTTATATATAATGCTTATAATCATTAATAAACTGGATTACGTTGCTGAACCGCATTCCCCAGAACCACAGAAATGAAGCTGGGGCTGATTTCTTTCAAGCCCAGACTCATGTAGATCCATGCAGCCTTGAGTGCCAGTGTCAGGTGATTACACAGAGTGACACACCCACTAGATTTGATCTATTATATGATACAACACATTGCTGAACTCCGATCTAATATCACCGCTGGTGGCAGAGAGAGCTGGATTATAAATGCCAAACTGAAATAACCACCAGAAAGAGCAGCTGGAGAGATTTCCCGACTGCACGCAGAATTCCGCTCGACTTATACGGCGTTAAAGGCCTCTCGCTCTCAGCCGCGTCAGACCCGATGTGCGCCAGTGCCAATATCAGACTCCAGGCACCAGAAAGGAAGAGCTCCATTACACTCCTGGAATCGGCATTTACAGTGCTGGAGCTTGGGCCCGCTCTTATAACCGGCCTTCGCATAAATCTCTGGATTGGTCTAATTACTCAGTTGGGTGCACTTTTGCTCCCCGCTCTGGTTTCATGGTCATTTCTGATGTAGCGAGGCAGCAAAAACAAGCCTGGCTTCAGCAGCCTCCTGCTCCGGCACAATGGCTGCCTTTTACAGCACCGCCACTGACACTCACGGGTGAACGCAGAGCGCTGCGGCTGCTGAGATGCAGTGATGTCATCGTTCAGGGGTTGTATGATGTAGAGCAAAGGCCGAGAGACAGAGATGGAGAGACTGAGAGAGAGACAGACAGAGAGAGCGAGAGAGAGAGCACTCATCGTGGTCTTTTACGCAAACAAGCATACAGTGGAAAAAGCTGGCTTGTAATATTAAAAATATTAATATGTCAATGTCAAGACACCGAAAAATGTGCAGACACACACACACACACACACCCCCTCTCCTAACCATGCTAGCCTTCTTTGCTTTACCGATTTACCGCAAGTTTTTTTAATTAAGTGCATTTCAATATAAATCATCCTATAGTACTACAATCCGCTAGACAGAACCAACATTAAACAGCTCTACACTATGCATTCGTGTCGCATAAATGCACTTGCACTTCAACTTTCCAGTCACTACATATGATTATATATATATATATATATATATATATATACACTTACACACACACACACGCATATATACATACGTGTATATATATATATATATATATATATATATATATATATATATATATATATATATATATATATATATATATATATATAGGATATGTATGCAAGTATAACACATCATAGTAAAGCATACACAGTGCATCTCATGAACACCTCGTAAAACGGTATTTGAGAAAAAGAGATGTCTTGGTTAAATGTTGAAAATTGTTAACGACTTTTAAAAGTAAGACGTGAGGAACAAAACACGTCAGCAGAACATCCTGAACTGTTTTATTCCTCTTATACCAGAACAATTTGCAAATTACATTTTTAATTCATTATTCATTTAAAAACAAACAATGACACGTTTGATCCTTCTTGAGTTACAGTCAATGTTGTGGAAACAAGTTAGTTCCTGAGAAACACTTCACAATACTAACTATACTAACACAACTACTACACTAACACTACTAAGTGTTAAGTCATTACTATTAACTACTGATGAATATTTAACCAAGATACGGTACAGAAGTCTCTGTAATTACTGCTTAGTTCATAATAAACTACCAGACATTTACTTCATTATTAGTTACTCGGTAATTACCCAGTATTCCTTAGTAGTGACATAGTTGTGAATATAGAACAATGCGTTCGAGATACGTTTTTAGCTTATTTAAAGTTTTACGGGCGCATTTAATGTTGTGAAACGTCCACGAAGCTTCCGATCATTTATGTTATAGCAGCTGTAAACAGATGTTCACACTCCAGCTTCTCTTTTTTCCTTCTCTTGAAATTACCAAAACAAATAAAACACTCCTGGTCATGTCACTGAGAAAACCGCAACGTGTAAACTCCTCTGTCCTGAAGACTTGCAGGCTTTAACGCTGACGCTTGAGACTCCGTCCGAAACTGTTAATCGACCGTCTCCTTTACAGAAAGCTTAACCTTATCTGCGATTATAGCTAACATTATTCTTTGCTTAAAATGTATTTATTTTTTTAAAACAGAACGTTTTTAAAATCAGTTGATTATTCGTTAGAACGAGCGGATTAATATAAACCTGTGATGTGCCTCGTAGCCGGAACTACCCTCGGAGCTGCATTTATGGAAAATCAATCAACACCTAGAGGTACAACTAAAGGTAGCACAAAGTATTGACTAAAAGGATGCCAATAACTGTCGCACACCTACATTTAACGAATATATTTTTTGATAAACTTGTGTTGTGTTTGCAATTGTTTGATATCCATGAGAGCAGAGTATTTTTGCGATTTTTTTTTTTTTAACAAAAAAGATCCATAACTTAAACAGTAAAGATAATTTTTTAAAGCCGTCTTTGTTCATATTTACCAAGGGTGCCAATATTAGTGGAGGGCACTGTATGTGACTTAATCAATTTATTCAGAGCCTTTTTCCCTACATAAAGCAACAAAAGAAAGTTTCGGACTTGTGTTATCATAAAATTTTCAATATAGATGCTTTGCCTATTACAAATTTACGCAGATGATGTTACGAGTCCTGCTATGATAAAAGTCCCCGGTCACTGCATGTGTGTGTGTGTGTGTGTGTGTGTGTGTGTGTGTGTGTGTGCGCGTGCGTGTTTGGAGGATGCAGAGCGAAAGGAAAAAATTTCCAGCAGTTCAAAGACGGCGCTCTTTAAAGGGGTAACGTGACGAGCAGCTCCTGCACACGGTCTCAAGATTCAACTCCATTTGTTTGTTCTAATTAAAACAGGCTAGCGTGGAATGCCTGACCTAATGAAGCCATTCATTTTACCGTGCAAATCCACGGCTGAGAGGAAAAAGAGCTGATCCCCTCCGAAGTGGAAAGTCATGAGTTTTAACACTGATAGTTCACACATTATGTAAACACACACACACACACACACACACACACACACATCACCCCCTCCCCCAACCCCCCCCCACCCCCCCAGCTCAGTGATTTAATTCATAATCCCAGATACACGACTCATCCACAGCTTTTTAACACAGCATGTCAGAGTGTGAATACTGATCCATGATCTCTCTCCTGTCTTGATAAAGGATGTGAAAAGGAAAAAAAATGCATGCATGACGTGACATATTTCTATTTCGTCTGCAGTTCTGTATTAAGATTGTCCTTGAATTCACCTTTTTTTTTTATCTTTTTTTTTTTTTTTTTTTTAAACACATCCTGTGTTTGATGACGGAGCTCTGCTGCCGCCCTGTGGTCACATACAGGAAGGTGCAGAATTTAAAAAGAGGCACAATCAGATCTACTCATCCATCCACTCCAATGAGGATTAACTCTGTTCACAATGTGTACAGTACAGGTCAAATTTATATTTACGTTATGCTTTCGTGTTAAGGTCATAACAAACATTTAACATCGTGCACAGGTGTAGAGAGAGGAAAGCTGTTTCACACGTCAGAAATGTCAAAGAAAAAATGATTCGATGATTTTTTGAAAGGAAAAAAAAGAAAACAGAAATGCTGATGGAAAAAAAAAACAATCAAAAAACAATTTGGTGACAAAAAAAAAATTACAAGATTGTGACTTAAACCTTATATGCATAGTGTCCAGACTCTCTGGTATATCTTTAAGAACTGTCAACACAAATTAAATGTAAAGTGTTTAGATTGCCAGACTGTAAAAATGCTGTTGATTTTCAAAAACAATGTAACAATTTTTAAAAACTGAAGATAGATTTTTATCATTCAATAGTCCTAGACTAAATGCAAAAAACGTAGCCATTTTGTTTATATGTTTTTAAAAATTATATTATATATATATGTATATATATATATATAAATTTTTCATCAAAATTAAATATTTTCATATTTTTAAAATTTAAACATATATATTTTTAAATAGTATTGTTTATATTTATGTAAAATATATATATAGATATATTAATTATATATAATATAAAGAAGATGATTGTTTTTTTCAAACTCATGGTATTCCTAAAGATAATTTAAAATAATATTACTGTTAAGGGATCGTTAGAAAAAGCCTCAATATAAAAGCCAAAAAAATATATATATATTAATAAATAAAGAATCTGGATATGTTGTTTAAACAATTTACAAACTAAAGGGTTAAATATACTAATTATCCACACATATAATCCATCATCCAGTAGATAGCAGCATTTGACAATAAATCACTCATTTACGTTCACTAAAAGCTTCATCATGGTCAGGGTCATGCCAGTGCATCACAGTGCCAATACACACACACACTCACACACACACTCAGATTCGTTCACAATTTCATGTCGACAGTCTAAGTACTGGCATGTTTTTTGGAGGTTGGAGGAAACCGGAGAACCCGGAGTTTTTAAATGATTTTTGCATCTTTGCTTCACAGAATTTCTTTAACCATGTTACAAGATTTTTGCACAGTACTATGTAGAGTTAGAAAGATTAAAAGGCAGTGGTAGCTCACTGTTGGACTACTGCTTGTAAGGTCATGAGTTCAAATCCCAAGCTGCCACTGCTGGGCCCTTGAGCAAGGCCCTTAATTCTCAACTGCTCAGTTGCATAAATGAGATACATGCAAGTCGCTCTGGATCAGGGCGTCTGCCAAGTGCCGTAAATGTAAACGTAAAAGGATGTTAAAAGTATGACCGTTTTATTTCATGTAAATGTGTTAGGAGCAAAAAAAAACACAAACAGAGGTTCATGAAACTGCGTTTCAGTCTGAACCGAACTAATATTGCCTTTCTGAAGTAGATTTTCATTTGTACAACAATTAAAACTGCTAACATCGGAATTCAGCCAATTTAGGCACAAAAAACGTAGTTATTGCAATATTAATCTACAAAAACAGTCTTTAGTTGACTTAATATGCCTATCAAACTACACTTGTTAGTCAGGTTAATTGTTTTGAATTCATCATATCAATGCTTATTATAAAGAACATTGGGCTCAAAATCGATTCAACACAGGATGCAACCAAATGTAAAAACATAAAGGTTTCTAATCCTTTGTGATTTAATGCAATAGAGTCGATAACGCCTGCAAACCAATGATAGCCAAGATAATATTAATATCACAGCTCAACAATATCACATAACAAATAAGGAATGAAACTCTTTAGGGCGTGTCGTGGAGTCACTGTTATATACCATATATACACTCTTATATATGTAATTTTCCTATAAAAGCCCATCATAAAGTGTTTTATTCTTCTTATACCACAGCAATTTCCCAACAGTTACATCTTTTTTAGTTACAGAATTGCACATCATGCTTTTTATCCCGTTATAGTTAGATTTTTTTATACGTTCATTGTTGTGGAACGGGGTGAAACAAGTTACTTCCTGTTAACACTAAGCAGCAAAAATAATAATAATGCAGCTTGTCGTGTCGCTCCTTCATGTCAGAAAACTTACTGACCGTTACAAAGTGCTGACACTGGAGACTCCTTCCATAAATGTTAAGTAAACATCTCCGAACAAAAAACATCATCATATCAACAATAACACCGGTTAACAAGTCTGTGTGTAAACTGTTGCTATGGAAACCATCATGTATTAGAAACAGTGCATTAGTATACACTACAAAATGACATCTCAGCAGGGGGAAAATATTTTAAATATAGTCAGATTTATCTACTATTTCCTATAATAAGATTACAATAAACCAACTATATGATTATAAGACTTTTTTTATTATTATTTTACCAATGTCAAGCAAAACAGTTATTTTCTATTGGCATAGATCATTTTTCTAATATTAAGCATTTATTTCTAGAAAGAAGCCAAACAGATGTGCCGAAAGAACAAGATCATTTCATCTCAAAACAAATAATCTTAGATTTGATTTAGAAGAATCCCATAATAAGACATATTTGAGAAATACGCCCGTGTTCGGGATATTTTCAGAAATTACGAAAGAAAGATAAAAAGACAAAAGAGCACTTTTAAGAAAAGAGACACATTACATCTTAGTGTGAAAGCTACATTTAAAAGTAAAGAAATGTGTCGGAGTGGGACTGCTTATATTTTTAATCAGTATATGTGGCATCCGTTCTTCTCTAATGCGTCTTCGTTTCCAGTGAAGAGAGGAAACTATGACGTTAATTTGCCCCAGATCTGTTAGGTTTTTCTTAACCACGGCTGACTAACAGCTGCTGATGAGAAATGCTTTCACTTCCTGCTTAACATCACAGTAAACAACAACAAAGAAACAAAGGCACTCTGAATGTAATGTGTGATTGTGCCCTGTGATGGGTTGGCACCCCGTCCAGGGTGTAACCCCGCCTTGTGAACTCCCTGGGATAGAGGCTCCAGGCTCTCCAGGACCCTGTGTAGGATAAGCGGAAGAGAAAATGGATGGACGTATGGTCAGGAGGTTAAGTCCAATAGGATTACATCCAAAACATGCACTTGGGGATATGCTGTTATAGAAAAGTAATCAATGACAGGGAAGTGTGATGAAGCTGAGTTACTGTTAAATATCTCAAAGTTGATTATTTTCCTAAAACGTCTTTTATTCCTCTTATACAACAGCAACTTGCCGATTACATTTTATTTAATAAAGAACGCCTTGATGTACTTTTTATCCATTTATAATTACATTTAACGTTGTGGTACGTCAGCAAAACAGGTTCTTGTTATTGTTTATGTTTATAGCAGCTCTCTATAGTTCCCTCGATCTTGAAAATAATTTTAGTAATACCAAAAAAAAAAAAAACTCGGTACAGAGAAACAGCAAGGTCTTCAGTCGTGAAGACGCTCCTGTGACATCGCTTTAACAAAAAAGAAGCCACCTGCTGCATTATATCTAAAACTTGCACTGTGAAAGAAGCAGCTGGTTTTCATGTGTGTGTGTGCGTGTGTGTGTGTGTGTACTGTATTAGCACATAAAAAAACAAAGCCTTCCCAAATCCGTAAGTTTAACACATGGAGGCAAGAAGTTATCCTTAAATGAAACCCAGTGATTGTTATTGGTCTTCATTTCCATCTCTGTTCGGTTGAAATGCCAGTCATTAACAGAAAACAAAAGATGTCATTTCTGAGAAGGCAAGGTCTCCTTAAAAACCGCAGCAGGTGACAGAGCACGTCAGGGCTAACTCAACCACAACGGCTACATGCAGCCAGCAGCCGTTTTAATTCCTGCTTGATTAAAGGCGGGGGGGTTTAACAGAACCTGACAGCGATCAAGACCACAATACTGCCTAATGATTCAGCACTCGTTAGATTGCCTTGAACTGCCGAGCCGCTGACTACCGCACACACAAAGCTGAAGACTTCTGAATCTACCAGAAAGAAACTTCACAACTCCGACACTTTGAGTCTTCACAGATACGTGCATGCACAAGACAGCAATGTGTTCCTAACTGTACAGTGTTGGCAGGAAATTGCTTCCTCCTCCTCATCCTTGTGCAGATTTAGACGAGTGCCGTTAATGCAGCAGTGACGCAGCGCACACACACACATCCTGTGCCCCTGCATATTATACCTTGTAGTCATGTTGGAGGAAATGTACGTGCGAAGTATGTTCAAAGCAAACAAAGGCAAGGTGAAATCACAGACTGTGCACCATCAAATTACATTTATCTCACCCTAAACGATAAATAATATGAATAATCTTATAATTATGGCTTTACACCTTATCAGACACATGGACATGTTTTGTTCTTTTTTTTTTTTTTAAGTTGCATTATACAATGCCTTGAAATGACTTGTTCAAAGTCTCTACAATGACAAGGTGGTTGCTAATTTCACAGTTCATGCCAGCAAAGCCACATGCATTTCACATGCTCAAACTTTTTTTTTTTTTTTTTTTAACGGTTATCATGGGAATTGTATTGGTTTTAATGGAAACTGTAATGGTCCCTGTGGGTCTCTACAGGCAATTTGTTGCCTTCTATTGGTGGAATGTTATGTCTAGTGGACCAATAATGATCATGTAATGGTTATAATGGTTAGCTGATGGTTTGTAATGGTATTTGTAGTGGAAACCATTAGAATTTCTGTGATGGTTTCTACTGTTACATAGTTCAAGCTCAAAGGTTCTCAAATTGAAGTCCAAGAAGGACAGTACTGGGGGGGCGGGGGCATTATTTATTTATTTATTTACATTTTATTATAAATCACAAGGCACTATTATAAGTTTTTAGCCAATTTGACTGGTCACTTGAACGGAATGGGTTTAATCCAAACAACCCTCAACAACCTAATAATAATAATAATAATAATAATAAGCAACAATATTATTGTTCATATTTTAAATACTTTATTTATTTATTTTGACATTTTTTTCTGCACTGAGGAAGTCCGTGGAGTTTATTTTACAATTTAATTGTTTGAAAAAGGAAGTTTGTGAACCCCTGACTATGGTTAGCATGTAGCTAACAACATCCTCTCAGAAGGCAGAACGTAACGCCAAAGAGTTGCGCAATAACAATTACGCTGATCGGAGCGTTGTTTTGAACTAGATAAAAAGCTGGTAAATTATTCGGAATGTTGACGGTATTCGCTTGTGTTCGGGGGTTTAAATAGTGTATAAACAGGAAAAACTGTCACTTGTGAGAGAAAGAGAAATATATTTGCTGAAAGAAAAGAAAACAGAACAGCACACGAGTGCTAAACAGTATGGCAAAACACAATGTTACCTAAACCGCCTTATATTCACTGTGGTAACTATAGCAACCTGGTGTACTACTCTGGTGTTATGCAGTCGCGTGCGCGTTTGCTTTGTTTTAGGTCCTTCATGTTAAAGAGAGTAAACAGAACCGGATGTGTACCAGCTCCCCGAGACGAGAAACAGTGCAAGATCTACCTACTATCACTGCTGTGTGTGTGTGTTAGTGTGTGTGCGCGCGCGCGTGCGTGCGTGTGTGTGTGTGTGTGTGTGTCAGCGTTTAATTATTAATCCATATCCTCACCTACCTGAGAGAAGTGAAGTGACACGTCCATGACTTGTAGTAGACTGTTTTACAAACAGCGTGTATCGTGTAAACGTGTTGTTTACAAAGTGTGAAAACACTATTCCGATTGGCTCAGGACAAAACAAGTCGACGCCCCGAAACCTCAGTTCTCAACAGGCTTGCTGAACTTTTTTTCCTTCTTTTTTTTTCTTTCTTTTTTTTTAATCTACTACTTGCTATAGCTGGGTGTTTACACTAGGTGGTGCTCTCTCTCTTTCTCCAAATAGAAGGGTCTGAACGTTGCCAGATTGGGAATAAAAATATATAAAATGACCAAAGCTGGTCAGATTCTTGCACCTTCGTTAGGATAACCTGAAAGAGCAAAACAGGTTACACTGTTAAATTATAATGAACATTCTGGAGGTGGAAAGTTCTTGGAGGTTGGGAAAGGGGGTACCGATCATTTTATCAGCGGTCCTGACTGTCCGTTGTAGTTTCCTTCTGTCAGATTTGGCACCCAAATCCCACCTTGCTGAAACGAACAGCAGAGACCATCACAGAAATTCTAAAATGGTTTCAACTATCAAATACCATTACAAACCATCAGTTATTAACCATTACCAAATGGTTTCCATTACTAGTAGGACGTATTAAGGACATGGGTCCTTATTGGTATCCACTAGACCAGGGGTTCCCAAACTTTTCCAGGGCAAGGTCCCCCAAATGGCATTAACATTTGACCGAGGCCCCGCTTTTGCAAGATGTCTTTAAAACACATTAAAAATACAGACTTCTGAATATATCCCCTTTTTTATTAATAATTACATCTTACATCTTTACATTACATTAGGAATAGATTTTGTGTGTGTGTGTGTGTGTGTGTGTGTGTGTGTGTGTGGTTGTCTGAGAATGAGAAAGAGAAAACATACTAGTGGGATGGATGGGCTTGGTGGCTCCGACCAAATTGTTGAGGCCCCCCGGGCGCCCCCTGGCAGCCAAACTTTGAAAACCACTGCACTAGACCGGGGTGGGCAATCTTATCTGGAAAGGGCCTGTGTGGGTGCAGGTTTTCATTCCAACCAAGCAGGAGCCACACCTGATTCCACCTGTTTAATCAGCTGATCTTGGCTTTCAGTAGATTTAGGTGTGGCTTTTGCTTGGTTGGAATGAAAACCTGCACCCACACCAGCCCTTTCCAGATAAGATCGCCCACCCCTGCATTAGACATAACAAATTACCAATAGAGAACCACAGGGACCATTACAGCTTCCATTAAAACCAATACAATTTCTTATTATAACCATAAATACCATTACACATTCTATAAGGGTTTCTATTGGGGGTTTTGTTTTCACCAGGGCAGGACTGTCAGACTGTCACAGGCACCACATTTACATCTAGAGTTACCAGCAGGGACAGATTATGAGACAGTGGACCTCTGGGAACGGAACCACAATTCATCCATCCATCCATCCATCTTCAACCGCTTACTCCTTTTCAGGGTTGCGGGGAACCTGGAGCCTATCCCAGGAAGCATCGGCACAAGGCGGGGTACACCATGGACAGGGTGCCAGTCCATCGCAGAGCACAATCACATACACACTCACACACCCATTCATACACTACGGACACTTTAGACACACCAATCAGCCTACCATGCATGTCTTTGGACTGGGGGAAGAAACCGGAACACCCGGAGGAAACCCCCACAGCACGGGGAGAACATGCAAACTCCGCACACACATGGCCCTGGCGGGAATAACCACAATTCAATTCAATTCAATTTTATTTATATCACGCTATTAACAATGGACATGGTCACAAAGCAGCTTTACAGAAATATATCAATTCAGGATATAAATGTTACATTTATAAATAAAACCAGAGGCAATGGTGGCAAGGAAGACGACATGAAGAAGAAACCTTCAGTGGAACCAGACTCAAAAGGGAACCCATCCTCATCTGGGTGACACCGGCTAGTGCGATTATAAATAATTCCCTTCTATAACTGTGTGCTATATAGTCAAAACTGCAATTGTGTAACCATTATAGTTTTCACATGAAGTCTATTTTGTTGAAGTTATCAACTGTTCACTGATGGGGACTTGAGCACATAACTGTTCGTATCAATTGCAGTCCAAATCCAACTTCATGATTTCTAAGTGGTTACATCCACAACGATCTCATGTATCTGTCCATGCCTGTCCACTGTCCACTGTCCATGCGAAGACATCCTCAGCAGCAGCGAGTGATTTCCAAGTGAATTCCGATTAAAAGAGTGACTTTACGAGAAGGCTCTGGCTTCGGGGCCCCTGAAACCTTGGACACCTGGGCCCATTTCTGGTATGCCCGATCAGTAATCCATCCTTGGTCACAAGTCCACCTACCAACATGCTTTTGGACAGTATGAGGAACCTGGAGAATCTGGATGAAACCCACATGGAGGCACAGATAGTAACCCGAGCTCAGGATCAAACCGGAGACCCAGGAGCTGTGAGGCAGCAACGCTACTCACTGTACCTGCTGTTACAAAGAAAAATAATTCATCAGCTCACTGGGATCAGTTGTACATCTTCAACATCCAAACACAATTATTCAATCATACTATATTCTGTAATTCTCTATACCATAGCGATGCTGAATGTTTTCACTTACGTTACATCCACGACACATTTCCTGTGTGTCATTTCCTCACCAGTATCTCCTTCTCTCTCTCTCTCTCTCTCTCTATCTATTGATCTAAAAAAAAAAAAAAAGCTTATCATTTAACCTGAAAAGCATAAACTCTTCTGTCTTGAAGACTTTCCCATGCTAAGAAACTTCACAAAGCACTCTGACACTGGAGACTCCTTCCATAAATGTTAAATCCATGTCTCCTAACAAAAAACGGCATCACATCCCACAATCAATTATATGTTTATCTTTGTTAAACAACAATACATTTTTTATTATATCTGTTTATTATTCATTTTAGATTATGTGGAGTATTATGTTTTTCCTTTCTTTTAATACTTTAGTATACTTTAATTATGTATTTATTTCGTTTTACTTAATATTTTGCCATCCAGTTCGATCCTGAGCTCAGGTTGCTGTCTGCATGGAATTCTACATTCAATTCAATTCAATTACTCCAACCTTAACACACCATTGGCAAGTTGCACTGACTGGATTTAAAAAAAAAGTTGGGTGTAAACCTTATTCTGGATTAGCTATGTCCAGCCTTATGATAAATATTTACACCTGTTGCACCATTTAAAACTGTGACTAGGTACAGCTACGCCCAGGGTAGACGATGCGTATCCACACTGACACATTCTACAGCAGCGACAGTTGCCATGCCATTCACAATTCTATGGTTACAAACTTACATTTACTGGAACCAACGAATAGATTAAAAACGACTGCTGCAGCCAAAGACATAAAAATGAAATTACTCCAATTTTGAAATAAGAAAAATGATCGAACTCTACAATAAGTATATGCATACTTTAGCATGCAAGCAAAACAATGCCATATCATTAATTGAGTGAAAGCCTTTCCTGTTTACAAAAAGGTACTTGTGTTTAGATGGTGATAACTCAATTAATTCCAAGAATTTCACCCTGCTGAAGCGAAATCTTTCTAATAAGTTCTCTATCTCCATATAATATATTCAAAGGATTGGCGAGGTCTCTCATTGCTCTTTCACACCCCAAAAGCCGAAATTTTTGATTTCATCTTGGAAACTAGTCAAGACTTTTTATTTTATACCTTTGACTTAGTAAGATTTAGTCTTAAATGTAGCAATGCGCTTAGATGTATTAATTCTACATAGGACTTAAGGCGCATTTTACGTAAAGTCTAGTCTTACAACCGGGTGTATGTGCAACTGGTGCAACAGGTCCCGTGTCTTCACGGAGCTTGCTTTATGCACGGGGGGCACTGTCATGCTGGAACAGGTTTGCACATTTTAGGTCCAGTGAAATTGTAATGCTACAGCATACAAAGACATCCTATACAATTGGGTGCTTCTAACTTTGGGGAAGACCCACATATGGCTGTGAATGTCTGGAGTCCACATACTACCATGCTGAAAAAAACAATACATTTACATTTACATTTATTCTTTAGCAGACACTTTTATCGAAAGCGTCTTACAAATCAAGAAATACAAGCAAAGTGATATATCAAGCGGAGAACAATACAAGTAGTGCTACCTTACAAGATTTTTAAGTGAGTTCTAGGGTAGCAAATTGTGCAGAGTAGAGTTGTAAGAGCCAGTGTAAGTGCAAATTTTTTTTTTTTTTTTTTTTAAGAGGGGGTACCAGGGGACAAGTTAGGGGTTAGTTAAGTGTTTATGGAAGACGTGGGATTTTAGACGTTTTTTGAAAATACATAGTGACGGATTCTGCTTTCCAGATTGAGGTTGGATATTCATTCCACCAAAGAGGTTCTAATGGTTTCCATTACAAACCATTACAAACCATCAGCTAACCATTAAAACCATTACCATTACCATTACCGGTTGTGGTTTTTCAAATATTACCTTTCATGTAGTGTGTTATAGAGCTGTTTGTGAATGTAAAAAGTCTGCAAAGTTTCAAAAATCAAAGTACATGACAAACGGGGTTATTGACTCCCAAAAGAAGGAACCGATTCTGAACAGCTGAAACGACTCGTTAGTAATTCCAGACTTACTTCCTGCACAAACCTAGGTAGGTTTGTAACAAAAAGCCCCACCTCTGGTCTTCATTTTTTTCACATGGAGCTGAATTTCATTATGGTAGTGGGCGTTCCTTTTCCAACACTAACATCTGACCGATCAGAGCAGAGTATGCTCTGTGAAAGGAGGAGTTTAGAATGAATCCTTTAGAAAGGATCATTTAAAGAGTCGCTAGTGACACTGGGGGATAAAAGGTAATACTGTCATTTAAATTAAGAGCACATTAAAGTGTTTGTTGACCTTGGATGCATGTAAATCTATTGTATGAGACCTTTAAAACAAAATTAGTCACGTTTCAAAACCATAATAGGTGCACTTTAATTGTATCCACTAGACATAACATGCCACCTATAGAAGGCAAAAATTACCAGTAAAGACCCTCAGGGACCATTACAGTTTCCATTAAAACCAATACAATTCTCATTATAACCATTAAAACCATTACAAGGGTTTCTATCATTTTTTTCCTCTTGTGTCGTTTTTATTGTGTATTTCTGATGCATTAATAATAATAATAATAATAATAATAATAACGAAAAACAATAAAGGGTTCTTCTATATGAGTTAATTCTGGTGAAATGTGGACGTCAAATAGGTCGGATGTTTGTTTTGTTTTTTTGTGTGTGTTTTTATTATTACGTCAGAGCTACGTTCGTTTCGTGCCGCTTGCGTGATTTTTTTTTTTTTTTTTTTAAAGGCCACTTCCGCATAATTAAGCAGAAGCCCCGCCTACCTTTTCTCCAGCCTCGGCGTTGTTTGGGGACAAGCAGACAGACAGGCAGTCAGGCAGGCAGTCAGTCAGTCAGTCGGTGTGAAGATGGCGGCGGCTCCGCTGTACTGCGTCTGCCGGCAGCCTTACGACGTGAGCCGGTTTATGATAGAGTGCGATATTTGTAAGGACTGGTTTCACGGCAGGTAAGAGATTCACACGTTTGATAAAAATAAAAAAAACCCTCGTGAGCAAAAAAAAAAAAAAACAGAGAAGATGTGGTCTGTTTCCTGTGCTCGGCTCTCACGGTGTCAGTAATGTGTGTATATTTATGTATATAACGTGTGTGTTAGAGAGAGAGAGAGAGAGAGACACTACAGAGCCACAGCTGAGACGCTTTCATGTGTTGTTGTTGTTGTTGTTAGGCTGTTAGGTTGTTCTTGGAAGCTTAACCGTTAAAAAAAACGAGCACCATTAACTCCTTACATGACTCGTACACTCACGTCATGTCGTTTCCGGTGTTGTTTTTGGTGAATATTGTTTACTTTTTGTTCCCATTGGCTTTAAAGAGCTAGGTAGCTAACAGGCTAACCTACCAGCTAGCATCGTAGCTTATAGATTTACTTGTAAGTAAGACAAGTGAGTAGTTTTTGTATTTGTTAAAAAAAGGATATCCTGGTTATTTCATTACAAATATCAGTGCTGTAAAATAGTTTCTTTTTATCAGCTGATTTCCCTTTGACTTGCATATTATGTATAATGTATTACAAGACTGTTTGCATTATAGGATACTTTTCTGAAGATGTGTGTCTGTGCGTGTATGTGTGTGTATATATGTATGTGTGTGATTTTTTATATATATATATATATATATATATATATATATATATATGTGTGTGTGTGTATGTGTTTGAATATAAGACCCATTTGTACTGATTGTTTACATTCACTTATTATTGTTTTTCAATCCCTAAGTCGTGTAAACTGAGTGATTTTGTTTTTTACTTTGCTGATGCAGCTCTACTCTATAGGCTAAGGCTGTAAATAAACTTGGCATATTGTCGTTGTATATTATTTGTTGTTTGGAGATGTTTTAGTTCAGGTTGATGTTTGCTTTGCTAGTTCTTTATGTTATATATACACCTAGTTCAGTGTGCCAAAAGTTACACACACACACATGGTGTCGTTGTTGGTGAACCTGCGGAAAGGGGGCACTAAACAAAGAGCAGCCGGTTTACTGCTGAACCAATTCAGGACTTGTATGTGTTTAATTTACTTATTTTAAACGCTTACGCATTTCCAGTGATAAATCTCGATTCGGTTTAAACTCAGTGCTGTGGGGTTTGTGTTTTGATTATTTTTTTCGCGTTGTTTCCGTGAAAATCGGCGATGAAGCTTTTCCTATTGCTGAGTGTTAAGTGTATTTGATTGGCAGCTGGGTTTGGAGAGGGGAGGGGAGATTGGGGGCGGGGCGGTGGGGATTTAAATGCTCCCTTTTTGCAAATATGGGCACGTGGTGGGAGCCGTCTAGTGGCCGGAATCAGGCCACGCCTCTTAAAGGGCCACACACCTGTTTTAAACACGTGGAATTTTTTTTTTAGTTTGAGATGTTTTCAGTAGATATTATTAGTGACTTTAAGCAACAGTTGCGAATGGAAGGCGACGGCACGCTGACGTTGTATTGCGCATGCGCAACTTTAACTGCTACTACTGTTCTACTGTAACTGTCTACTATTTGAGAATAGCTGGTTTGCCGTAGTCTTTACTACGTGACAGATCAGGCAGGAAAACATTGTTTTATGGTATATGATATTATAATTGCATCAGTATATAATTGTACCATTAGTCGTTTATTTAATTTGTGTTATGTTTTAAACTTAAGCTCATTTTAAGCTCATAGTAATCAAGATTATTATGATAGATTATGCAAGTACTGTATTGCTTACACGGTAAATCTATGTTTACAGAATTATTGGCATCATACAAGACTAAAAACTCTTCTTATGACAATAGATTGTTATTTAATGCCAAAAGCAATCATTCTCTTGCTTTTTTCAAATGACATTTTTTTTTATATTTCAATAAATAACTGAATGCTGCGTTGCGCCGTTTTGTCTACGATTGCTTAACGATTTTCTACGTTCTCGGCTACGGCGGTGTAAAGGCTTACTTCCAGTCACCCTTGCCGTTCCATTCGCAGCTGCTGCTTAAAGTCCCTGTTGTGCGTATAAAAAGGCGTTCGTATTTACGAGTTAGGAAGTCGGACTTAATCCACAAATCAACATTATTAACGTTGCTGTTGAGACGCCAGTGTCAATCATGAAGCGGTCTGATGCGCCTACACCTTTATGATCAGTCTTTGTTGTAATTAATTCTGTTAACAAAAAAAAAATTGGTCTTTTTTTTTTTTTTCCACACCTAATTATTTTCCTCTAACAGCAGCTTTGGAAATATTTGAGGCTGTAATTCAAATAGCAGGTCTACATCAATGCCCTCGTTTTAATACGTTTTGGTTTGTCTAGTAACAGTGTTTCTATAGTAGCAACTCCTTCACAGGGACTTGTATGGCAGATGCTTGATATAATGTAAGCGGCGGAATTTAACGACAAAAACGTAAACTTGTTAATATTCTGAAGTTTTCTGTAAGGAAGACGTTTATTTAACATGTATGGAAGGAGTCTCCAGTGTCAGAGCTTTCAGAGGTGTCTGTCCGTCAGCCCACTAAACAGGACCTGTCCTCCAGAAACCATAAAGCATCCTGAATCCTGTGATATTTTGGTTATATCACCCCACATCCTAATATCTTAAGCTCATACAGTTGTACATTTCTGTAGGTGAGGTCGAGGGAAACAGCATTTCCACTCCTTTGTCGCTGGATAGAGATTAGGGAGAAATCTGCCGGCGTATTGCTTTAAGGCAGCGGTTTTGTGTCTCGACCAGCAGGATTAGGATGTCTAGCCAGAGGCCGAGGCCGGTCTGTTATCTGACTGTGTTCTCCGACTCACTCGGCGGCGGCAGCAGCCTCCAGGGAAGACGAGTTCAGAGGATTATGAGCCTCTTCGCTATTCATGCCTGACAGTGATGAGGGATTCAGACTAATGTCTGTGTTACAGTAAAACAGCGCAGACTTCACCTGTGTGTGTGTGCGTGCACGGCGTCGCCTTTATACACAGTTTAGACCGTGGACGTGTTTCTAAGCCTTGTATGTTCTTTATGAGATCCCGTTTATAATCTTGGTTAGAAGTGTGAAATGGAATTCTGAGCATAATCATATCATTATTATTCTCTCTCTGTGTGTGTGTGTGTGTGTGTGTGTGTGTGTGTGTGTGTGTTGTGTATGCGAGGAGAAGATTGATCGAGGCTTGGTCGGCCCGAGGCAGCTTCAAAGCTTCATTTATCACTGTACCTGAGTGATGAAAATGTTTAGTTTTGTTAAGCGTTAATAGGATCACCTGGAAGAGAATGATAATGCAGTTTATCCGTAAGCTTTTAGCATGATACATTGCCATGGGATCTTAGTTATGATCCGTAATTCCTTTATTCACGGACCAGCTTTTGTGCATGTGGCCTGTTTGAATTAAAAAAGGGCAATAAACTACTGTATACACTCGTGCACATGAATAAAGACGATACAGTTCTCGCTCCATAGTTCAGATCACTGTAGCACTAGTTTGTACATAGGGACGCGTCAATAAAATTCTTGTTGTTGGTGCTCGTTGACTGATATCGAAATGACTAGCATACTTATTACTCAGTATTAATTAGGCACGAAAAGATACGAGACATATCCTGATACAGGCTTCACGATATTCCATTTTTATACATTTATGAGTCCCTCCAGGATTGCGCGATTTTGCGATCGCAGAAATGAACGCAAAAGCAAGCAAACTCTGCAACGTTCTGGAGAGTTTATAATTTTTCTAAATTTCTGCAGATTTTCCGCAGATTTGGGCCAAGACACATCATGTGACGCCATCACAACACGCATTCAGTCAAAGCCCTCTTCGATTCACATGTGTGGAACATGAGTGCAGTGAAAAGCTCTCATTTGCCAATAAACATCACTACAGAAGAGCATGCAAAACAATTTCCCCAATTCAAATAGTTTCCTGCAAAAAAAAGCACAAAAACTCTCAATCATACATTTTGGAAGGAAAAAAGCAGCAGCAAAATCAAGCATTTTTGGTTGCCATAATCTGGTTGCAAAAACAACTCGGAACTCCTGAACGGACTGACTTATTTTGTAATGACGACAAATTAAACCACTACAGTGTCAATACATTGTATTGTAAGAAAAGAAGTTTAGGATTCATAATAAGGTGTAATTTTGCACAATTATTAACAGTTGTTTTTTTTTTCCCATTTCTTTCATCATTGTTAAATGTCTCCACCGCTGTCCAAAAACCACCTCAAATGTACATGCATGTCACATTTACCAATTTAATTGTACAGATGAGAAAGCAATCCTATTTTTTTGTTTCTTCATCCTTTCGAAATTAATTTCTGGTTACGCCACTGCCAGCACAACATATGACATGCTTCTCAATCCTTTTTAGGCGCGAGTGTGACTCGCGTCAAGCATAGCACACTTCCGTTGAGTTTAACCCAAGTTTCAGACCGCACTCAAGCCAGCCTCAGTAGAAACCGGAGTGCACATTTATACAGCAGGTTACTATATCGTCCTTCGGATGGCTACTCTACGTAAGGTCAATAAGAAAATCAGAGCAAAATGCTGTGAATTGCACCTTGAGGAGAAAGGAAAATGTGTGTCTCAGTGCTCACTGCTCGCTGAACTGAACTACTCCAGGCTTGTGAAAACTTTTATGTACACGTAAATCATGGAATCTTTCACTCATTTTAATAACCACACTCTCTGGTACTGCTTTGCATACTCAAGTGGGCCGTCCTCACGGTCTCTATTAAAGATACTGTTTTTTTTCATTTAAAAAAGACAGTTTAAAAAAACAAACTTAAAGATACTGTTTAAACACCATGATGTTTTCTCAGGTTGCTTATATTGGAGGAGGATGCTTGAGTAGCTGCGCTTGATAATTCCACAGAGCAAAGCCATAATCAATCGTGAAACACACCCAGGCAAGAAATTTTTCGTGTGCGTCAACTGTTTACGTCGCAATAGTATCACGTGGTATCGGTATCGGTGTCTAAATGAGTAGGGATTCAGATTTTGCAAAATGACATTTCTTAAAACAGACGTCACACAGCAAGTAACCATGGAACCACGTGTTCTTGCTATGGATACCACGTGAGAGACGTATTCGAGCTGTACAACAAACCGCGCTAAGCGGGAAATCTGACTTTTCATACCCGAGGTGAAGAGTGCGTTGTGTGAAATGTACTCTTGTCCTGCAGGATGCAGTTCAGAAGCACACATTGTCAAACCTGTAGAATAATTGAGCCTTCACCTGCCTACAGACACTGCACGCACGGCGTGAAGGCTGCTGTAGGAAGTCCCCAGCTACCGCTTGAATGATGGCCTGCTTCCTTTGCAGTACTTCCTCCGCTCATTACCTCGAGCAACATAAATAGTTTTAGGCTGTCTGGACCTTGGCACAGGATGAGTGGAACCTGTGGACCTCACTTTATCTTTCCTGTCCGCTTTCATTATGCTACACTTCCTGCTCCTCGGCTGTCTGATGAGTGAGCTTTTTTTTTTCGTGGACGATTTCATCCCTGACATCCCTCAAGAAAGCCGGATTTAGCCTGTAGGGGCAGCCATAGATCAAGTGGGTGTCTGTCGCAGTTTTTTAGGCAAGACAGTGATGGATATGCTCGTGAGGCCATTGTCAGGGTCTGCTTGAGTTTCGTATTCGGGTTTCACAAACTCTTGTGGCGACGGCCGAAACCTTACACCTCTGCTTAACAAGGGGTCTGTGTGTTTGACTCGAGTAAAGGGGCTGACCTTGGTCACCTTTCCATCAGCAATGATGACTTGGGCAAGCTGTTGATGACATTTTGTATTGGCCATGTGTATCACCTGATGAAGGGTTTTCGACCGTTTTCTCCCAGTTTAATCATTTCAGCACTCTATTATCTCAGACCTTCCCTATCAAACATCGACTACTGCTTTTTCTACCAGTCTATGATGTTGAAGCCTAAGACGTTCTTGTTCCTCAGACACAGTGCCACAAAAGTGGTGACAAGCACTGGTGCTTAATTTACTACATTTTTATCCCGATTATGTGCAAATCCTCCAACAAAGGTTTGCATTGTCTCCCCAAACATCTACTCCCTGTCTTTAGTCTCCATTCAACTAAATTTGGTGTGCAAATATGGAAGTAAATGCATGGTCTTGAAATTCCAGGGTTTAACAATTAAGCAAACATGATGCTGTTATTAGGGGTCTAACGATGCACACATTTCAGATCCATTCCAATTTTCATACTGTAGCGACGAAGATTGCTAATTAACTCTCCTGCCAAGGTAGACAGGGTTGCCAGGTCTCAGCATAGTTCCACACCAACAGCATCACAAAAAAAGCACAAAAAGGCAGGAAATTGGCCGAAAAGGTTTGGGAAAGTTCTTGCTTTTAGCTGAATGTGCGTTGTGATTATGTCACATGACGCGGCTCAGCCTAAATCTGCGGAAACTCTGCAGTAATTTAGAAAAATTTCTTCTTTGAGGGACTGACAAGCAGTCTACTTTATTATGCTTTATTATTTTTGTATCAAATTGAGAGCCTAGTTTTGAACGAATTGATGATAATAATGCTGTATTTATTAAGTGTGTAAGGTTAACAGTAGACAGTATATAATTTTGTCTACCATCACATGCCAGAAGCTACAAAATCACAGACACAAGCGATTGTCAGATCTATACATGCCTACGAGAAACAAACCTCAGGCAACACGAGTCACCTGCTAATGTGAAGTCCGCTTTATTTTTTATTACGAACTACAGTCCATGCGATATCACGCTAAACACACTTGAGGGTACACTACTCTGTTCTGCTCCTGACATTACAAGAACCGACTTTGCTAGCTGAGGTCTGTGAGGAATGTTTCAAGATTAGACTCCGGGCTATTGGACTCTGGACCATGGCTGGCTTGGACCAGGATTTGAACTCATGATTTGAACTCAAACCTCAGACAGCTGCGCCACTGTGGAGAACCCTGAGGCATTTTTACTGTCTATATGTGCTAGGGAGTCTGACACACAGAGAGAGAGAGAGAGAGAGCTAGAGCTGATATTCTGCCTGTCATCACTATGGAGACACATTTCTTCTTCTCTCACCCGAGGGGAACTATTGGATAGATCAGTAGGAGCACCATTGGTGGAAATGCTTTCCTTAAAACCCTGAGGATAAGAAGTCTATGGATCTACTGTGCTTGTGTGTGTGTGTGTGTGTGTGTGTGTGTGTGTGTGTGTGTGTGTGTGTAAAAGACTCAATGCCTTGAGTTCACCCCGGCCATTTGGCTTATCTGTACCAGAAATCTACCGGGCCGCTGATGGAGCACCTCTAGGCCCTCATTCCTTTCGTTATTTTGCCTGGACTCGTTCCTCCGTTAGGTCTTCAAAATCAAATTGACTAATGAGTTACTATGGTCAGGTCAGAAGAGTATCAGACTGTGAGGAGATAAAATTTTTCGGGGATTCTCCTGATGTTTTTGTTTGCAGCGGTCAAAGCATTGAGGAGTGGATTGATCTTTCTTTCAGATGAACACCGTTCTTACAGATTTAAAGGTTTTAAAGAGACGAGCAGCCAGGGATTTGTATGTCTGTTGTTGTTGTTGTTGTTGTTTTGTTTTTTTGTTCGCAGCCATTGCGTTCATCCAATTAACCATCAAGAGTGTGCTGTGTTTTTGGAATTTAAAAAAAAAATGCATAAAAGCTTAAACAGTCCTGGGACTGTAGCCAACAAAACATCAATCTTTCATCGTGTGCCACGAAACCAGCACGCAATCCTGGTGCAATAGCGGGCTAATGCAATCACCAGGCAAGATTTAACGTGTCATGCTGTAACACTGATACAGAATTATTGGAATGGCCCTTTATACACAATGTTTGGTAAACATTTTCCTTCCAAGTTACAGCGTCGGTTCCCCGCGCTGCAGTATAATCGAATGCCACACCATTACTCCTGTCATTACGGGCGTCAGACCTGTCAAGGCTGAGCTTCAGAATCAGAGTAACGAGCTTTAGAGGCAGCTTTGTCTTCTCGTCACTCTCATTCTGCAATTCACCGCTGTCTCCTGCTGAGGCTCTGCCAGTTTCTTTGTGCTCAGCCGACACACTTTCCGAGCCTGTTGCATCACTCTGCCTCTCCACTGGAGAGCTTCTGTAGAGCCAGCAACACGGCGATGATGCAAGCCATCCTTTCCGAAAAGCCTCAACATCTCCCCGAGAGTAAAAGAGAGAGAGTGTATTCCATATGTGCTCGCTTTTTATATTTGCACCTTCGGCCTCGTGTCTCCGTCGTCCTCCGTCCTTTGTCCCGAGATGAATTGTTTGATCAGGGGAAAGTTTCCAGTGTTTAATCATCTCCGTGAACTGCTTGACATGCCCCACATCCCGGAGGCTGTTTTTAGAAATCCGTTTTCTCCGTGTCCTTTTTTTTCCAGCAGGAAACGGCGCAGTGGGTCAGCATGACATAACCGGCACGGTGACTCACGTCCCGAGCGCTCGTCTTCGTTACGTCACGACGACGAGAGCACTGATTCATTGTTTGCACAGGACGCCCAGGCAGGGACAGGGATTTGGCTGGAAGTCAGAATGAACAGCGCGGCCTCGATGAAGGAAGTCAACCGAAAGGGAATGCGGATGTGGGAGTGTTGCAGTCGCTTCCGATCTCTCCGCCAGAGCCAGATTTTTTTCATTTATCTCCGTGTGCTTTATACAGCAATCAAAGCTTTTAAAAAGAGTTCTCCGGGTGTTTCTTCTTGTTTACGACTGGTTTTTCAAAGTGATGGCAAATTTACGAGTTTACGAGTCGGTGCATTTTTTTTCCACCCCCGTGAGGCATCAGACACTGTCCTGGCCACCATCCCCCATTCCCCACACACACACACACACTCACACACGCACGCTTCTTAGTAGGAGGGCCGAGCCAAAGCTTTGATGTGGACACCTCCGCCGCCGTTCCAACTCTGCTTTTCCCCCCCAATGCCTGTTGTGCCACATGCTGCACCCCCGCACTTCCTCTCCCTGGAGCAACCCAAATATAACTGCACATCTGGAGTGCTGATTGGAGCAGGCCTGTCTGTCTGAAACCACAATCAGCCAGAGCTCACCCGGCTGGCCCAGAGTTACTTTCAGGTCATGGGAGCCGGATCTTTTACATCTTTCAGCAAATTAAATTCATATTGTGGAGCGTTAACAATGGAGCCAGGCTTTTATTTGATTTCCATAACATGGTGTTGATCTTTAATATGCTACTGTTTAAAAATCAGGCTTTGTATATGTTTCGCTTGCTCATAACTCATTAGGCCTATTTATTTATTTATTTATTTATATATTTTTTTTTTACACTGGACCAGAAATGACCTTTTTTCAGTGGCCATCACTCCAGTACCAAGAGCTCTTGCTTTCACTACAGAGCCTGCTACAGTTCTTCAATAACCGTCTCCAAGCGCTTTCACAGAAAGAGTCTCTTAGACTGACATTGTAAAGAGCCAACCACCTTTACTCGCTACTAAAGCCTCTGGTATACGTCATTTATTTACGTGTACGCTAGTGTAGGCGCACAGTCGTACGCATAGCCTTTCAAAGTATACTCCATTCGGCATGTACGCATACACAGGTGGTCGACGCATACGCATTACGACAACTTGCACTACCCCTCCTGGCCTACAAGAGTCAGTACAGAGCAGTAAAGCAGGTCTTTTGGTGTAGAGGATGACAACGAAGAAGAATCACAACAAGAACAATGTTTGGGCAATCTCTCGCCACGATTAGCACCCATATACAAATCCTTATACGCTTTAAGGCTAGAATTATACAAATGAGTGTACTTTCAAACCTGCACTCGTTTCCATTTATTCAGATTTTTTTTCTTCAACTACCTTGAGAATCAGCGGCCCTGGGTCACTGCTGCCACCTTGTGGAGCAATTAAACAGTGCTTAAGGATTGCACATGTGTGACCGGTTGGAAAAATCGGGTGGCGCGCGTGCTCTGCTGATGACGACATTTCCGTCACGTGTACTGTACACTGTTCCTCATAAAAAGTGAAGCATCCTTGTTTTCTGTTTAATTGTTCCAAACAAGGTTTTCTTAAAGATTTTAAAAGATTGGATGCCTTGAACATTGATCCCTCAATCCAGTGAGTCGATCTTGCTCTGAAATTGTCCGTATCCCAGTATTGTCATGTAAATTATGGAGGAAAGAATGCATGGTCTAAAAGGTATCTTGGAAGCTTTGTGTAAACGTGTGTATTGTGATACAATAATCATCAAACTCTTTTGTTGATCTTGTACTATAAGTAGAATGTTTGGTACATTTTGTTTATAGATTTAAATGTTTAAACCAATGCTCATGTATGTTCCATGTAGCCATGGGTCATCCTTGAGGAACACCCCATGACCTGTATTCAACTGTAAGAGGTTTTAAGTACATACATTCTAATGTTATGTTTTCATTGTGTTCTAGCTGTGTTAAAGTCGAAGAACACCATGCAGTGGACATTGACGTTTATCACTGCCCCAACTGTGAAGTTCCACACGGACCCTCCTTGAGTAAGACCTCTCCTCTCTTCTCCTCTCCTCTCTTCTCACGTGTCTCATCGCTCCTCCTTTTCCCTATACCCCTCCCTCCTGCTTTATTGATTTCCCCTTTTTGATTTAAGCACCAGTGATTTCCCAGTCCCCCGGGAGGCGGACATTATTAGGCTAATTAACCAGTGTAATCATCAAACAGGGGTTGAACCGGACCCTCGTTGATCAAGAAGGTTGAGGGCTTTATGGTCTGAACTGCTCCACTGAAGTGCCCTCATAACTCACTGATATTCAGGTGAATGCTGTCCAATCAATTCAGCTGATAACTGATAACATTTTGTGTGTTGCCCAGTCAAATCTAAATTAAAACGAATCACTTGTAACTTTAGATTAGAATTGAATGGAACAGCAATTTGCCAACAATTGCATTGTTTAATTTATAAACAAACAACATGTTGCATATTTTAATGATGGTGGGATTTAATGTTGTGGAACGTCCACAAGACAAGTTAGTTCCTTCTATCTCTTACGTTATATCTGTAGTAAACAGTTGTTCCCTCACCAACCCCCCACCCCCCCACCCTCTCTCTCTCTTTGTGTGTCTCTCTCTCTGTCTCGTGCTCAGAAACCTTTCAAAGCACTGTGATTTGTTACAAAGTGCTAAGAACCAAGACTCTTTCCATAAATGCTAAATAAATGTCTCCTAACAAAAAACTTTTCCACATCAAAGATTGTTTTTTTTCTTTGTGGAAAAAATGAAATTTTATATATATATATATATATATATATATATATATATATATATATATATATATATATATATATATATATATATATAATATACTTAGATTATGTGGAGTGTCCGCCGTACACGTCCCTGTGAACGAACTGTTACTTTAGAAACAATAACGTATTTGAATGAGTGCAATGATGGAAACCTGTTGCTCATGTTACAGCCGGAACTACTGTCCGAGGCGTACTGTTATACCCAATATTAATCCACACGTTCTGTGAATTCAACCCTGCTGTGGAATAAATACAATGAATTTATTGTATAACATGAGCAGTATTTTATTTTTTTTACAAAATCTGTCAAGACCATATTTAGCAAGACTGAGACAAGTCCAAGTTAATACCCAATGTACACTGTATGACAAAGTTTGTGGACTCCTGTCCATCACACTCCTATGTGCTTGTTGAACATCTCATTCCAGATTTATTCCCCTTTTCCTGTTATAATAAGCTGCACTATTCCGGGAAGGCTTTCCACTAGATTTTGGGGTGTGGCTGTGGGGATTTGTGTTCATTCAGCTACAACAGCATTAGTGGGGTTGAGTTCAGGCACTGATGTTGGGTGAGGAGGCTCCAGTTCATCCCTAAGATGTTCAGTGGGGTTGAGGTCAGGGCTCTGTGCAGGACACTCGAGTTCTTCCACATTCTTCCAACCTTAACACACCATGTCTTCATGGAGCTCGTTTGTGCACAGGGCCATCGTCATGATAGAACAAGTTTGGGGATCTTTATTCCAGTGAAGGGAAATTGTAATGTTACAGCAAACAAAGACGTTCTATACAATTGTGCGTTTCCAACTTTGCGGTAACAGTTTGAGGAAGAACCACATATGGGTGTGATGGTCAGGTGTCCACATACTTTTGGGCACATAGTGTATAATAGCTTCTGCCATGTATTGTAAAGTGCAAGGTGCAGTGCAGTGGGTTGGTGTGATTAAAGGATTTTGTTCCAACGTTGAAATCCCACTGTCCTTCTGAATTTAAAGTGAAGAAGCGAAAGAACTGGCACAGGCACGACTACACAGAGCCGGACGATGGCAGCAAGCCCGTGCAGGCCGGGACCCTGGTGTTTGTGCGCCAGCTGCAGGCCAGGACCTTTGCCAGGTACGTGAATAAAGCTGTGGCCATCTGACACCTTCACACCCAAGCCCCTAGCCAACACTGGAGCTCTGCATGACACACAAGCGAATTGTTGATTCAGCAACCATCTGTTTGAAGAAGAAACAGCTGTTTTACTGACTACTGCAACAAGCGAAACGCCGTTGCTAGTAATATTAAAGCTAATAAAAGTTTACTTGCTAGACCGAATGGATAGATAAAGCTGGCACAAACATACGTACAGATGTATTTATTTACTCAAAAAATGCGCCAAAAGACTGGTTTTGTTTTCTTTAAAGACGACAGCTGTTCATCACCCGACTCTGGAAATCTGGAGTATCAGCTGATACAGATACCACTCCGATATTTTTTCCTTTAAAACTACTATGTTTTAAAATTGTATATTAATAAGATATTTTTTTGGAAGCACATCACTTAAAAAATTAACTCTCTCACTTGCATAGCAAATATAATAAGGTATAAATCTAAAAAAAAAAATTTCTAGCAACAAAAAATATATACAATGTGTGTATATATGCTAACATTTGCAGTTCCAGGGGAAAAAAAACCCAATCTTTTCCGAATCCAACTCCTCTTTTCCTTTTGTTATGGGGACTGAATTCATTCTTCTGCTTTTTTTCTCTCTCCGATATCCGATCCACCATTGGCCCAATACCGGTATCGGATCGGTTCCATCTCTATCTGGAATGATTGCTGGGTCGCATAGCTATTTTGAGCTCTCCGATATTAACGTGCACCCTGCTAGCCCCGCCCCCTTTTGACGCATCTCAGATTAGTCATGTTTTGGCCTCTTCTGTGCTCTTGAATAATGAAGGATGAATACATTTGCTTTCAAATCACAACTTCCAAAATTTCTTCCAGTTATGAGCGGTTTGTCTCTTTACACAGGTGGAAAAGATCTGAGAGCCTCGTACATATCAAGAAAGTTACATGGAGTTATCGTTGTAACCGGGATGACCTGATTTAGATTTTGGAACTGATCCAAACAGGGTCAAGGTCGCAGCAAGGTCAAATGTCTGATATAGTTTTTCTTCAGCAGCTTCCTTCATGTTTGAAGTATTTTGAAGGGTATTTCTGGCGTACAAATTAGTAACGGGAAGGACAACTTGTAGATGTCTAGTTCTACTTCCACATAACATGCAGAAATCTCAGTATGCATGCATGTGCTTGATGTCACTCGCACTCTGTCTCCTCGTACAGTGCCGACGAGGTCCTGATGAAGATGCATGGGAGCCAGGTGACGCAGCGCTATCTGGAGAGGCACGGCTTCCGTTACCCCATCGCCGTGACTCAGAAAGAAGGGCTTGGACTTCAGCTTCCTTCTTCAGACTTTTCTGTCAAAGACGTGGAACGATATGTTGGTAAGAGGAGTGTGTGTGTGTGTGTGTGTGTGTGAGAGAGAGAGAGAGAACGGTCAGCAGTTCCTCTCTTACATCAAAGCTAATGCTGTGTTATTCATCCACGTTATGTGTAATTACCAGCAGTTTAAATATTCATTATGTGTAATGGAGCTTAGTAGCGCAGCGCCATAACAGAATAGGCCAGGCATCACGTAACTGCCGCGGGACGAACGAGCGTAGCCTCTTAGTGGGCCGTAATGAAATAAGCGTGTGGATGGATGCAGTGTGGCTTACACCAGCCCGGTGGGTCCTCACCTCCTCACCTCTCCAGCACTTTTAGACCAACTCGAGGTGTCTGGTTACACACTCGCCACCTTTTACAGACAGCTCATGTTCATCTGCTGCAGACAGGGGGTTTGTCTGTAATGTGTAAGTCACATACACACACTTGCACAATATGCTGTAGTTCTGAGAGTTAGGGTGCTGATGGATGGAGGGAGGGAGAGAGAGAGAGCTGCAGTACTCGAGACTGGTCCTGAGACTACAAATGCATGGTCTCGGTCTTGTTATAAACTCGGGTGAAACTTTACTTGTCTCAGCCGACGAAACCCTAACCCATGAGCAAGTACTCTATAACGTTCTCGTTACTGTACAAAATGTAAATGTTTATCTCCACGTGTGGAGTTATGATGCACTAAAAAGTGCCCAAAAGTATGTGGACACCGGACCATCACACCCATCGAGCATTTTTGGCCGCAACAATCACAAAAAAAATGCTGTAAGGGCAGGTTAAGTATATTTGAACAGATCTCTGGTGTGTTTTCCGTCTCTGTGAGGTTCGTTTATGCCGGAATCCCACTGGACCGAAACGGCTGAAAACATGGTCGGCATTTATATAGTGCTTTAATCTGAGCGATTCTAAAGCGCTTTACACTGTTTCTCATTCACCCATTCACACACACTCTCACACCAATGGTAGCAGAGCTGCCATGCAAGGCGCTAACTTGCCATCAGGAGCAACTTGGGGTTCAGTGTCATGTCATGTGGGCCGGGAATCGAACCGTCAACCCTACCCGGGAATCGAGTGGACAAACCGCTCTTCCATCTGAGCCATAGCCGTCCCATCTGAGCACGTCTGAGCGAGGTCGTCTCTGTCTGCACTGAGAAAGTGATTCGGCTGTGAATCGACTCAACTGCATGAAGTGAATCAAGCCGAGTTGTAGAATTGGACCAGCAAACAAAAAGAGGAAAAATATTGTAGAGAATATGCAACTAAAGGAATATGCAACAGAGATCAGTAACGTCTTTCGTTCTGAGCAGATGCTTTATTGGCATCACTCGATAAACTCTCCACGCTGAGGTTACGTCTGTGGCACGGCTTAAAAGCCTACAGATTCATGTCTTCAGTGCACTGCTGGAGAGCAAGAGAGGGAGAGAGTGCAGATTAGCTACCTGGCTAATTCAGTTAGCACAGCAGGCATCCCGCCTTGAGCAGCTCGATCGAACGCTCGCTGTTTTCAACGTCTCCGTTTCCTCCTTCTCCATGAAACACTTCTTTTGTCTCTAAATTTTTTTTTTTACTTTCCCAACACCAGATGTTGACTATAAAAAAGTGTGTTTGTGTTTCCAGAACTTTCATACAGTGTGTTGGGCTGGAGGGATTAATTTGTGAACTTTATTAGTATAATCTTGGCGTGAGCGAGTGTGTCGTATATTTTGTGCTCAGGGAGTGTTTTGCTGTTAAACTAAACTGCCATCCCTGTGATGTAATTTTCGTTATTGCTCTACTGTAACGCTCAGGCTTTCTTTGTAGGAAGAAGAAGCAAACAGTTTACATTTTGCAAGTTAAATCAAGTTAAAAGGAAATAAATAGCTCGTAACAGTGTTTGACTTTTATTAATATTTGTTCAAACTGGACCGGCTGGAAACAGCCACATGCACAGTAACAGCTGTCGCAGTGCTGCTTCCGACAGCTACACAAATATAGAACACAATGTTGTTGTTTTTTTGTTTTGTTTTTTGGTAAACAGTGCTACTAGATTAATTTGTTGGATTTACGAGGTAAAAGTTAACGCTAATCTAAGACAAATACATAAAACACTGGAAATTTTTTTACATAGAGTTCATTCAGGGTGGTCATTTCATAAGTGTTAATGTTTCTAAAAGTTAGTAGACAACAACAAAAAGCAGGACGTTTTAAAACATGGTTTATCGTACCGAAGCAAGGACCAGGTGACACCAGATCTCTCACACTCACTTTGTCATATAAGAGTTAACATATAGGAACCCCATTATTCAGTCCCTCTAGGATTTTGTGATCGCAGAAACAAAGGCAAAATATTCGGAGGAGCCTGCAATTTGTGAAAATTACTTCAGGTTTTCTGCCGGTTCGGGCAGAGATCCGTCACGCGACGTCATCACAACGCGCATTCAGCCAAATCCCTCTTCAATTCACGTGTGTCGATCATGGGTACGGCTAAAAGGTCTCGTTTACCAACAAACACCACTGCAAAAGACAACAAATTCGTGCAATCCTGCCAATTCGCAAAAAGCATACATAACTTGCATCGCAAATTATAAACGAAGCCGCAGCAAAATCGAACATTTTTGGCGTCAACAATCACAAAGAAACTCTGAAATCCTGTACGGATTGATTCAAGAAACAGCTCAACACGACTTAATATTTTAAAACGGTGACCTAGAAACACCAAATTTCCTCTGCCCTTACGTTCAGAAGAACGATGATTTCATAACCTATGTTTAAAGCATAGAGTTTGCTATTAAGCTTTTTCCACGTTCAAAACAACAACGATCTCGGCACAAAAATTCTCCTACACTTTTATACTTGTGACTTGTCTACAATCAAAAGAATGACTTCATAACCTAAATACACCCCTGTTTGTTTTTGTGTGTGTGTGTTTCGTTTTTGGTCTTTATAACAACAAGGTCTGGAGTGTGTTATTCCGCTTGTTGATTTATTAATGAACGTGTCGCTTTTTAACAGTTTAACCAATGTCATGTCACCCAAGAACGAAATTGCTTCCTGTTATCACAATACGTTACACACATTCTCTCTCTCTCTCTCACTCACACACACACACACACACTCTAGCTTGCGCTCTCTCTCTCATGCTCTCATTCTGGGGAAACGTTGACTGAAACAAAATTTTGTGATGCATACCAAGAAGCCCATTCAGTCCTGCTTTTTAAAGAAAAATATTATTATTATTATTATTAGATATAAAAGACGTTGTGTTCAGCAGCTCCTGTTTTTTCCTCCTGGATTAATTTTGAATTTCTGATGCTCATGTGGCAAGTAATACTATTGACAAAGTTAAAATGAAACGGAGATTTTCTGTTGGGGCCAATAGACTTTCCCTCATGACATTAGGTTATTCGATTGTGTGGTGATTTTTATTAAGAAACTGCCTAAAGCCCTTTTTTATTATCTTGCTTTTAATAGTTCTTAACTGTGCCTTTCTTAAGTGTATTTTTATTGTTTTCTGTCTTACCATTTAGCAAGTCTTGAAGTATTGTGATTTGTCACGGATCGTGTAACTCATTTTTGAAAAGTGCTATAAATCATAAAGATTTATTTACTTACTTACTTATTACTTATTTATTACTTGCGTACTTATTTATTGATTACTTATTACTTAATGTCACAGCTGATGCTCTGCAAAATATTTTGCCGCACACATCCTTTTGATCCGAGATCAGCGTTTAATCAAATTGCCCCAGAGGAGAGGAGAGGTGAGGCGAGGTGAGCGTGGCTCTGACTGACATCTTGCTCCTGCCAGCTGTCTCAGAGATCTTTAAGCCTCTGCGTCCACCAGCTGCTCGGTGGGGACCTCTTTCACGCCATCTCCCTGACAGGCTTGATTTGTTAGCTGCCAGCTGCTGCTCCTATCCTCATAGTTAACTGGTTTAGCCACAACCTTCTGTTTCCACAATGGAAATGTTCAAGACTGGATTTCAGGTTTATCCCGTACTCTAGAACGCGTGTCAGTCGGCTCGTCTGGGAGTCGACGACATGCTGACTGGCTAAATTAGTAAGTCTATATGGGTAAATCTTTGCGGAGAAATTGATTCGATTGTGCAGAGTGGTCACGGTGAGAACTGTTTATACAAATCTATTTTGCTAAATCATTAGAAGAAAAGTGGGGAACGTAAGAGATTGTATTGAATACATGGCCGTGACAGCTACACGTGTGTGTGTGTGTGTGTGTGTGTGTGTGTGTGTGTGTGTGTGTGTGTGTGTGTGTGAGGGTGGAGTCTTTTCCAATTTGCATGTTTATCCTTAATCTCATGTCCTCTGGATTTCTTAATGAGTGTTATGATAAAGCAATAAACTGTCATGATACAGAAAGATTTTTTTAGAAGGAAATCTTCAGTAAATTGATTAGCTGTTAAAAATCTACAGTTTCGTTTATCTCTCTCTTTGATAAATAGATTCTTTTTTTTTTTTTTTTAAATAACCGATCTACGAACGCGACTTTCTTCACAGGTGGTGACAAAGTGATCGACGTAATTGACGTAGCGAGGCAAGCAGACAGTAAGATGAAACTGAGAGAGTTCGTCAAGTATTACTACAGCCGTCAACGGCCAAAGGTGCTCAACGTCATCAGCCTCGAGTTTTCCGACACCAAGTACGTAACTGTGTGTGTGTGTTTCCTTTACGCCTTGCTAATGAAGAGGAGAATCTTATTGAGTCCTGAGCTCAAAGGACTTCATCACGAATATGGTGTACAATAGGAAGACGTTATGATGTGCATTAGGAAAGGCTAGAAAATGGCCACCACTGTCACAGAAGCACATAGATTGCATAAAAAAAAAAATTTAACCACAAGGTTCTCTGGTTTGTCAGGATGTCTGAGCTAGTGGAAGTCCCTGACATTGCACAGAAGATGTCCTGGGTAGAGAACTACTGGCCTGATGACTCCTACTTCCCCAAACCCTTTGTACAGAAATACTGCCTGATGGGAGTGAAGGGCAGCTACACAGACTTCCACATAGACTTCGGAGGCACGTCAGTGTGGTACCACGTGCTCTGGGTATGTCACGGCACGTCACAGGGAGTATTTTATTCATTTGATAAAGCTATTCTTAAAAACGTTTCGTGGAGCGGTTTTCAGTCTGCCTAGCTCCGTGACATCCGAAGCGCTTTACTGACGCTCCAATGGCGTCTATAGTCTGTTCGGATGGATATACATCCAACCGAACGTGCTTTAGACGCCTCCGGAAAGTCAAATTAACTGTATTATTTACTAGTTAGTTTATATTTCAGTGATTAGAAATCTAGTTAGGTGTAGTGTTAGGGTTTGACAAAGAATAAAGCAACCTGCCATTTTAGTTTTTATGGTCCTTCTTTATTGTGGCGATGTGTGCCTTTTCACACAGGGCGAGAAGATATTTTATTTGATCAAGCCTACCCCAACCAACCTCGCGCTGTACGAGGAGTGGAGCTCATCACCGAACCAGAGCGAGGAGTTCTTCGGTGAGAAAGTGGAGAAGTGCTACAAGTGCGTCGTCAGGCCTGGAACCACCCTGTTCATCCCGACAGGTACGACTCCTGTGTCACGTCTCACATCCCACTGCTGTCATTCTCTCCACACCATTCATTATAGCTGCAGACTGGTCATTATGCCCGCCTGTAAGTACACTGTATTGTTATGGATTGGTTAAGTATTCCCCCCCGAACTTTTCCATATATTGTTCTGTTATAACCTGGAACTAAAATGGATTTAACTGGACACGTATGTAATGAATCGACATTGAACGACCCACGATATTGATAAAAGATATTGAAGTGGAGGGAAATAAATGTTGTGATTGCAAAAGTATTCACCCCGCTAAATTAGTTCTGTTCAGAAAGTTATTTGATCGTGTACAATTAAAGTACTCGCAATATAAACACGCTTGTTCCTGGAAGAACCCGGGGTTTATTAGAGAACATACCTAAACGAAGAGCATGAACAACAAGGAGATATCAAAACAAGTCCAGGACAAATGCCTCGAACTGTTGTTCAAATGCCTCGAACTGTTGTTGAATTTGGTTTTCCCAAGTTCCGATCTAAACACGTTCCAGTGCTTCGGGAAAACATGGCGGCACAGAGCAAGGTCGTGTTTGTATAGCTGTATTTATAGTCTGAGTTTTATGAGTATATAGAAAAAGATCTACATGAATTATGTCTGCGCGATTTAGCGATGAGAATTTTATCCTGTCTTATTAGTAAAATCAACAGAATTGCCATAGAAAACTAAACTTACCAAGCTTTTTACAACACGAAGGCTTGCGTATATTACATAAAATCAAGTTTAATCAAGTAGAAAGTGATGCGAAGGGAAATGCGTTTACTGTTGACTGTGCGCCGCCATGATGTTGTGACGTGAGGTGCATTTAGAACGTCAGCGAACTCTGGGTGGACGTTGCCCCAGTTTCCGACTGCAAATTGCGAGTCGAATGAGGGTTCAGTAGCACTTTTCCGTGTCATAGGTCGCGTTTTTCCGAAATGCGAGTGCTGGGAAAGTATCGATCCGGGTTTAGTTATAAAAACCATCTAAAACTTTGAACTTCCAGAGGAGCGACGTTAAATCCGTTGTTGAAAGCGGAAAGAATACGACACAGCTGCGACTGCCTTGTAGGGGGCCGCCCACCAAAACACAGTGAGCGGGATTGTTTTGGATGTTCCGTACATTTCTGTACGAAAGCTAGAAAGAGTTTAAAGCGTGGCCATTGAGGTGAGAGAAAGCTCTGCTTTTCCACTTAAAGACGTGCAGCTGCCTTTAATGGCGGCTCCACAGGAAGCCCCGGTGTGATTTCTGTTCTTCACTCTGGGGTCTGACACCGTGGGAGTCAACACTCGCCATCTCCACCACACACAGACACTTTCACCTATAAACACACATTCAAACTCTGATCAAATCAACTACATTGCAGTTAGTGGCATCTTCTATTCTTCTGTCTTCATCACACACCCTCTGTCGCTCACAGCACACACACTGTGACACACTATGTGGGTTCCTTTTAGTGTTTTTTGTTTTTTTTAATCTTTTTGATTTTGGTTTGGAATCTTGCAGGATATTAATGGCTGACAGCTGGAAAAGTAGGGACAGCTGCAGTTTGTTCAGAAAACTAAGTGTGTGTGTGTGCGCCTGATGTATTGGTCAGCTGCTGATGTTTTCCGTTTCTTTCACCAGGATGGATCCATGGAGTTCTGACCTCAGAGGATTGCATGGCATTCGGAGGGAACTTTCTCCATAACCTTAACATCGGCATGCAGCTCAGGTGAGAGTGTTCAAGTTTACATTTCAGGATATTTTTTAGATTTGAATTCAGACCTTGCTAAATTGCGTTCGATTTAACTCTGGAAGTTGGAACTCTGGCTTGAACTTGTTGGTTGAACTACACTAAGGCCAAAAGTTTGTGGACACCTGACCGTTACACCAGTATGTGTTCCTTCTCCAAACTGTTCTCACAAAGTTGGAAGAAACAGTTGTATAGAACGTCGTTTCCCTTCACTGGAACTAAGAGGCTCGAACCTATTCCAGCATGACGACGACCCTGTGCTCAAAGTGAGCTCCATGAAGACATGGTGTGTTAAGGTTGGAAGAAAGTGGAAGAATTCGAGTGTCCTGCACAGAGCCTTGAAATCAACCCCACTGAACATCTTTAGGATGAACTGGAGCCTCCTCACCATCCCAACATCAGCACCTGATCTCAACCTCACTAATGGTCTTGTAGCTGAATGAGCACACATCCCCACAGCCACACCCCAAAATCTAGCGGAAAGAGGGAATAAATCTGTAATGTTGTGTAAAATAAGCACATATTGGTGTGGTGGTTAGGTGTCCACAAACCTTTGGCCATATAGTTTATCTTAGGTAATGAGTTGTTGTAGTACAGCTTGTGCTTTTTGTGTGTATGTTCATTTTATGCACACTTTTTTCTCAGGTGTTATGAGATGGAGTGGCGGCTAAAGACTCCCGAACTCTTTAAGTTTCCTTATTTTGAAGCTATATGCTGGTATGTGGCCAAGAACCTGCTGGAGACCCTCAAAGGTGTGTAGCAGTGTTGAATAAAAACTCTTTTATGATTTTTTTAGAGTGATGATATAGTCTATATTCACACGAATATGGGGGGAGGGGAGAGAGAGAGAGAGAGAGAACATAGAAATAAGTGTTACATGTGAGAGTTTTCAACAGACCTTATAACCGTTGCTTTGTTACAAGGTGATTTAACCCTATGCAAGTGCTATACACAGAAGTGTAATATTAGCAAGCTAGCAAAACAGCTCAAGCTGGGATATATTCATGATTGGCTTTAGAAGATAGGCCAACTTAATTTTTATATATATAAAATAAAATTATATATATATATAAAAATGTTATTATTATTATTATTATTATTATTATTATTATTATTATTATTAATTTTTTTTTTTTTTTTTTTTTTTTTTTTTTTTTTTTAAAGAGTTAGGGTTAGTCCAGTTAGGAGTTATTTTTTATCTTAAGATTCCTGGAGTAAAAATCACAGCGTAGCCCTGTCCATATTGTTATTTATGGACAATACAGATAGCGCTGTATCGCCCAGATGTTCTTAGACTGTTCTTATGACAGGTTTTTGTTTCTCTCCATCAGAACTGCGAGAAGATAACTGCCTGCCTCCTGATTACTTGACTAAAGGAGTGAAAGCTTTAATTACTGCACTGAAGAACTGGCTAAGGAGAGAGGTAAGACACCACTAATAATGTATCTTCTTTGATGACGTCAAACTGGCGTGCATCACGCCGTGTTCAGTGTCGTTTGCCCCGTTCTCAGTGGCTTTGCCCCCGATCTTCTCTGTGATTATCTCAGTAATGTAATCTGCCCCATGGAGGAGCGCAGGAAGGGCAGCAGGTCAGAGCTGCTATCTGGTGTCCAGTGAGCAGGACACGAAGCTCAGACTTCCCCCGTCTTACCACAAAACCCATCGTTGTCTTCTCCTTTTCACTCTTCCACTCCAGGTCACCGAGTCCGCCAGCGAAGTCCCCGATCATATCAGACCCAACCATCTCATTAAGGAGCTCACCAAGGAAATCCGCTACTTAGAGGTACCTTTCAGCACTCATCTTGCTAATGGACTGCTTCTGATTTTTCACCTGTTCTGCAGCTGCTTCTGTGTCCACACAGTCGGTTCAGTTCCAGCACCAAAACTGTAAAAATCTGATTAATTACACGAGCACCGTTAATACAGGCCAGGGCTTCCTGAACTTTTTTTTTTATTATTATTTTAATTATTTTATTTTTTTATCAGCTGGACCCCTTCAACCTAACATCATCGTCTTTAGTACTTTAAGTAGGATAAAATAGACTTAACTTTCACTGTTCTCAAAGCCAGAAGTCTTAATTTTTAAAGTTTAACACAGTTGTTAATATCATTATACTATTTATTATTAAACTCGAATATAGTTACATCATGGTTTGGTTCTGGAGTCAGTAGAAATGTGAGATAGTACTTAAAATATTCTAGCTTCAGCATCAGTTGTGTGTTGGAAAAGACCGCGAGCTACTGTTTATGATTGTGATTGTCGGTATGCTGGTCTTGCTGGAAGTTTTATACAAAATTGGATGACACAAGTCTGACTGTGGCTGAATCTTCTGAATGTGTTTATATTTATTTATTTTTCCTCCTGTAGGAGGATCAGAGTGCAAATGCTGGGAGCAAGCCTGTGAAATCTCATGGAAGCTTAGCGTGTCCTTCCACAAGATCGTCTCACGAGAGAAGCTCCCAGATGCGCAAGAACGGCAGACAGCTTCGGCATCACCACCACCACCACCACCACCATCACCACCATCATCATCATCATCATTCGCATGCGCCCAAAGCTCCTTCCAACCTGGACATCTTTGAGCAGCATACTCAGGAGGTTCTGAAGAGACTGGAGATGAGCCCTTTTGAGGATGTACGTCAACGAATCTACATGTATACCCTAATGCGCAGGAATCAGAAAGGTGTCCTCTAGCTATTGTTCTGCTCTCCTGTCTCTTCTGTTCAGGATTCTTCCTTCAGCCTGAAGGTCAAGTTCAACAAGGTGTCCACGGCCTCCGCCGCAGCTGCTGAGAGTAAGCTGGACAACCACCTGCGTCTTGTGATGTGCAACGGACGCATTATCAGGTATGGGAGACTTTACTTCCTGCTGTTCCTTCTCGTGTGCAATGATGGAACCGAAATAAAACACAGTTTTAAAAAATCCTTTAAGAGTCCTATGATAGATTTATTAGCGAAAAATATATAACAGACAGATTAGTTACAGAAATGGCCACCTGCTGCCCTGTAAAAACTTCTGAAAAACCATAGAACTGTGGGTGCAGTGACCGATTTAATACCCATGACAATATCATGGTATCCTTACTGCTAATATTCCAGCTTTGCACCATTCACATAAGGTGGCCCTGTAGTGCACAACACAATGAAATTTATAAAGCAAACATAAGTTAACAACACAACGGAATGAAGTCGAAACACAGCGGAAACGCTCCCGAACACTGGGGGGCACTTACCCAACAGAATTGGACAATTATCCACATGCGTTCGTTTTGCTTGTTTCATAAAGTGACCCATCAAGATTATCAGCCACGATATCACAACATTCAGTATTTAGTTGAAACCAATTACATACATTAACCTACACAGAGAATCTCTTGTCATGTCCCGAGGTCTAATAAAAAGTTGAGCAATAACACCAGAAATATGTTTGTGTTTTTTTGTTTTTTACATACCGACACTGCCCCCTAATGGTCGGGAGCATTTCCATAGTGTTGTGGCTTGATTCCCTTGTGTAGCAGCTTGAGTTTGTTGTGTTGCGGCTTGATCCCGTTGTGTTGTTAACTTATTAAAATTTCTTTGTGTTGTCCACAACAGGGCCACCAGAAATATATAGAAAGTCCAGTTGTGCAGGAGGTGACAAGCGCTGAGCATTATAACAGAAATAGCATATCATGATACACATTATATACATTTATACACTTGTATACATTATACACCATGTGTATTACAGTGCACAGTTTTGCTAACGTACTACCAGCAAAACAGCTGTTTTTAAACAAATATAAACACCTTTATAATGCTTGTGTTTTGGATGTCGCAGCCATCTGTGTCCAGGAGACTAGAGAGCAAAAGACGCTCTGTCGATCACAGAGACATTAGCCAATCATAGGCGTTTTTTAGCTCATTTATGTGGAAGAGGGCGGATAGCGCTTTCCTCCGAGTGTGTGGAGCTCGCTGGCTGGCTTCTCGTGTGTCAGAGGATGCACATGTTATAACTGGTTCCTGAGCAAATTGAAGAGGAAAATGTTATGAAAAGGTCTCAGAAAAGTGTATTTTAACATAATGTATTATGATCTCGATGTTGTATCATATTGCCAAGCCGTAGAAGTGACACATTAATGGATTTAGTGGAATTTACTCATCAAGCACTTTAGTTTGTCTCCCTGTGTATTCGTTCTGCTTATGTCACTTTTTTGGCCTCTCAGAAATACTGCATCCTGTATTATGTTGTGCTCACTACGGATAACCAGGATAAACATTTCTACTTATCAGCTTATTGTCAGCTTATCATAGCACACATAGTAAGTCATCAAGACCTAATCCCTGTTGGCTGGTAATTTGTTTATTAACTTTATTAATTTCTATGGACGTTGTATGTAGTCTAGTCCAGCCTTTACGTTGAACTCCTGCAAGAACGTTCAATTGCAAGAGGAACTAGAAATAGGGTTGGTTTCTTTGCTTCCCATCATAGAGCCCTAGAAATACTAGTGATGTCACACGTTAATATTCGAGCACATAAGTCTAGATAGAGAGAGGGTTATTCCGGCACTTTCTTTAAATCATTTTGTTGAAATGTATAAGTGAGTTGTTCCTCAGCTGTGGTGAAACAGCCTTCGTGACTGTGTGTGTGTGTGGGTGTCCACTCTCAGAGACGACAGGTGGCGCGTCCGGAAAAAGAACACGGCTGCCAATGAGGAAACGGGCGCTCAGAAGAGGTTTACGGTGAAGGTGAAGGCAGTGGTGAAAGAGGAGGATGAGGAGCAGGAGATGGAGGAGATGGAGGAGATGGAGGAGAAGCAGAGCTGCACAGCAGGTCATGAGAAGCCCAGTCCTCTTAGAGGTGATGTGTATTTGCAGTGGATGTGAAAAAAAAATTGTATTTTTTTTTTCTTCTCTTTTTTTTAAAGCCATCAGTGAGTTATGACAACGACGACGTGTGTTTTCTGTCTCGTGTTTTCAGAGCTGTGTAAGTGGGAGAGCTCAGATCTCAGGAACGGTGAATCAGGATGTGCCGAGGCTTCGTCAGACTCCGAGTCAGAGCGACGTTACACTACGCAGGTGTGTTTAAAAAGCGCTTAAAGGAGTCACTATGGCAGGCTTTAGAGCTGTTTTGATGTGGTCGAGCAGGAAAAGTGCTTTGATATATGCGCTTATTTAAGGACAACACTTTATCCGTTTATAGTTACCTTTGTGTCAGCAAAACATGGTAGTTCCTGTTATCACTCGCATTACAGTAACTATAAACACTCGCTCACTCATTAACTCATTAGGTGAGGAATAAAACATGACGGGACATGCTGTTATAGGAAATAATCAACAACGGGGTGGTGCGTTTCCTATAACTGCATGTCCCAAAAACCTCCTCTTATACCACAGCAATTTGCCACTGATTACAATTTTTTTATACTAATTAAAGAAAATGTTGTATTTTCTCCAATTTTTTTTTTATTATTTAATTTTTTTATCCATTAATAGTTGAATCGAACATCATTCCATCAGTAGTCTCTCTTGAGATTACTCAAAATCTCTTTTACCTGTTACAAAGCACTGACACCGGAGACTCCTTCCATAAATGCTAAATGAATGTCCCCTCACAGAAACGTTCACCATATCCCCAACAATCATGCAGTTATGGGTCTTTTTTAAAATCTGTTTACGTGGAGCGTGCGCCATTCGAGTTACTCTGAGTGAGCTGTTGTTACAGAAACGATACCGTATCGGAACGAGCGCATTAATGTGAACCTGGGCTACTGTCAGAGCTGCTGTTACAGAAAATTAATCACCACTTTCCAACCAATCAGATTTGAGAAGTCTAAACTATTCACTCGAGTTTAGATTGTAAACTCGGTGAAATCTCTAGTCCCGTATACAGTATTTACCCGTTTATGTTGTGTGCTCCAAAGCAAAAGCAGCAATCATCAGGAGAAAACTCTGAGAGCTCGTCAAACGAAGAGGAAGAAGAAGAGGAGGAGGAGGAGGAGGAAGTGGTAAGAAAGAAGATTGTCACACCGCAGAGTACAACAAGCAAGTGCAACTCCAGCAGCGCTACAGATTCCACCCACGCCACCCAGCAACTCGGACACCACAACAAACCTTATAAAAGGTCAGAGGTGGTTTCCTGGCTTTAGTTTTGTTTTTATTTGTTGTTTTTTTTTTGGTTGTTTTTTTTCCACCACTCAAGTGGAAAAACAACTTCTTTAACACGTCAGTCATTTCCTGTTGTGTTGTTTTGATTGAAATATTACCCGAACGGGTTGAGTAGACAAGGCTGTAGATCAGAGTTTACAGCTAATTAAGAATGTTTTATATTTAATCTCATTTTAATTGTGGCTTAACCCTAAATATTTGATTCTAACCTTACGTCCAGCATAATGAATTTGCCAATCTAAACCTGGAACATGAATTATTTATGGATGCTAAAACCTGCAGTGTCTTAAACGGCACCCTAGATATTCATGATTAAGGTTTTCAAGTTAATCCAGGTTAAATCCTAATCATGAAAAAGTTAAATCAACCCAGTCAGAATGTAATAGTAGTGTTTATAGCGGACTTATTCAGACGTGTGTGTGTGTGTGTGTATATATGTATGTGTATATATGTGTATATATATATATATATATATATATATATATATATATATATATATATATATATATATATATATATATATATATAATATATATATATATAATATATATTATATATATAATATATATATATGTGTGTGTGTGTGTGTGTGTGTGTATATGTGTGTGTGTGTATATATGTATATGAAATTAAAGTATTAAAATTAAGTATGAAAAATTTTGGAAGGCATTTTGCTAAAGTGTTAATTTCCCCCTATATATGGAGATTTTTGGGCCCCCCTGTATGTTAAATATATTTTTATTTAATGATGTTAAGTCAGATATACAGTATTGTGCAAAGGTCTTAGGCAGCCTATTTCTTTTAGTACAAACTTTTAGATTTTTATTTTGTGACTTCTACATTATCGAGTCAGCACAAAAAAAAACATTTTTGATTCCCAAACATTAATTTTCTAGCACAAAATTAAATCTTGCATAATATGCTGCTTTCTTTACTGAAATACAAACATTTTTTTGTAAGGGACACTTTTCAGACAAAAACATAATGAAGGCTGTTGGGTTTTGCTGCAAAAATAAGAAGCAAGTGCGACAGTCAAAATCTCCAGAAGAACCGTGTCTGGTTCTGCAAGATGCTCAATAAAATTTGCAGCTCATTTCCTTATAAAACTGCACTAATTGTACCTGAGACTACTATTTTAAAAAAAATTGTTACACCAAATATTGACTTTGTTTCATTTACTACTGCGGAAACATTTAATTTCATTATTTTGAAGGCATCTTTGCTCTACCGCGTTTCTTTGCATGTGTCTAAAATTTTTGCACGGTACTGTACGTTTAGCATGACAAAACGAGGATGCTGCATCAGCACAACTTTCAAACAGAGAGCTTAAAACACCTGTGCAACTGTCAATCGTTCCACAGTCGTTTGTCAACTGACGTTTTTATTCTGCTGGAAACGGTCATTTAAATACTCACAGTTTAAATAACTCTGGTTAATCGTCAATCAAGACATTTTTGTAGTAAAGACTGCTCTCAATGTGTGTGTGTTTGCACGTACAGAGACCCTTCTACCTCACCGAGTGCAGAGGAGGACGCTATTCAGGGCATGCTGTCTATGGCAGGGCTGCTGTACCCTCACCCGTCAGAGGAGGGCGCCAGCTCCCAGGAGTCCTGGTGGTCCTGCACCAGCCATCCTTCCCCTGATTACAGTAAGGCTTTACACATCATCAATACAGTCAGACCCTGATTTACTGAAGGTTTGTGCATGCAAAACTGAGCGGCAAAAAAAGGAAAAAAACTTCATGAATATGCAATACAGGCAGTATTAATGCAAATATATCTGGAGAGCAGCTGTTACATTTGCAGAAGGCCATTTCTGGCAGTTGAAGATAAATTTACATCAAGTCTTAATAATACGGATGTGTATTTAAATTAATAAACTTAGTAATAATATAAAATAATATGCAGATATTTCCGCGTTGTATTTAAAACGGAGCGTTCGAAAAAGACTTCTGTTTTGATTGTTGTTGTTTTTTTCAGCCTGTCTCGCTGCCTTTATTCTGTGTTACACATGAGCTTCAGCTAAAGTTCTACTCTCCCAGTATCTACCTGAAACATTTAGGACACAGAGAAAACTCATGTACATATTGTTTCTTCTCCCCCACCATTGCAGGAGAAGTAATTCACACAATTACAGGACCACTGTTTACTCACAGTATTTATTTCACTACACACACGTGTGCGCTATTTTTGCTTGTTATACCACAGCGGTTGTTGAATTCTCTAACCAATCTGATTAAAAATACAGGTAAAAGCAAGTAACAAGTTTATATTGATGCACTAATTCCGATACACTATTGTTTCTATAGTCACAGCTCATTCCCGGGAACTTGAACGCTTCAAGTGTATTTAACATTTAGGGAAGGAGTCTCCAGTGTCAGCGGTTTGTAAGCTGTACGTTTTGCGCCTATGGAAAGTTTTCAAGACCGAGAAGTTTATGCTTTGGGGGGTTTTTATGGTAACGTGATAAGCCGTGACTTATTAACTAAAAGAGAGGTAGGGAGAAGAAAAAAAGATTACAGGAACCAATTTGTTTCGCAGATGTTCCACAACATTACATGTAACGTTAAACAGATGAAACTGTGATGAGGGGTTTTTCAAAATATTAAAAATGGTATTCGAGGACTAAAACATGTTGAGGCATGCTGTATTTAACAGCATGGGTGGTAACAGTAAGTTCGCTTTGTGTCACTGACTTAAATACGCCTGAGCTCACAAATGTTTAAGGGTTATTAAAATATCGTTTTTTGTTTGTTTTTTTTTGTCAAATTTGTTACTGTGGCATTAAATATAAAACTGACTTGGGGAGTCATTGGATACCATTGGCATTCTTCAATTCAGTTCTTTATTTCTTTTCTAACCGCATCTGTGTAACACATTTGAAGTAAGTGCTATCTATCTGCCTTCTTCCGCATGCATGAGCTCACAGACTCCTGCGATTGGCTAATGTCGCTTAGATTGACAGGAGCGAGAGAGTATGCCCCTCCCACCCAGACACACAGCCAGTTTTGCTCTCTTGACTCCCAGCCACTCTGATTCTGTTGCGCAACTCGAGACCCCCAAGTCGTTTATACTGTATTAGGAACGATCGGTACGTTATGTGTAGTGTTTGTGTACCTCTGATCGACTTTTTCTGTTCCACAGATGGGAAGGAAGCAGGAGAGGAAAACCCTGATTCAGACAGCAACTCCACAATCAGCAGTCAGGTAACTTCCGAATCCTACAAATAAACACTACAAGTATTCACTCTGGATCTTCTGACTGATGTCCTGTATGCTGTTCTGTCAGGACGAGCGGCAGATGCTAAAGCGCCACAGCAGGGAGAAGCGGACTGACCGGAGCCAGAGGTTACAGGACAAACAGAGCTTCATGGACAGTCAGGGCAGTGGAAACAGCAGCAGCAGCAGCAGCAGCAGCAGCAGCAGCAGCGAGGCCTGGGGCAGTCACACACACTCACCTAGGGGTGAAGAAAGCCCAGAGTCACGCTATCAGTACTGCGAGACGTCACTCTCCCCACTTCTGCACCCAATGAAAAGACCTGCTACAAACCCCCCACCCATCAGTAACCAGGCCACCAAAGGTACAACAGTTATTTGGTTTTTATATAATATATATAATTGTAGTAAGGGCAAAGGAAAGGCTTTTCAAATCAACAAAAGACTAAAAATGTGATATGAATTAATCTAGTGCTCTATTTCTTAGGACGTTAGGATGTTTCCTGTACTGTCTTATTCTTTTTTTTTCCTTTCTTTATTATTTGTTATTTTTAAAATATATATTTATATTATTGTAATATGTATGTTTATGATATTTTATTATTTTATTATATTTTATAATAATATATTGGCTTTTTCATATTTTTTTTACGTTTATTTTTGATGAAATGGTAATGTGTAAAATATTAAAAGGGTTATTTTATATTGCTTTATTTCATGTTATTTTCATTCATCTTGTTTCATTTATTTATTTATTTATTTATTTATTTTAAAATATTTAAGTACTGAAAATGTAATTGAATTAAAATACTATTTAAGTTAGTGGTCTTTATCAGTTGTCATTCTTTTTATGCTCTGTTGAGGCAGAAGTACAATCACATTTGTTTTATATTAAACGCTGTTATGGTGGTTCTTGAAAGTTTGTGGTTAGAAATTTCTAGATATTTGCATAAAAATGACCTAAAACAACATCAGATTTTCACACAAGTCCTAAAAGTAGATAAAGAGACCCCAATTAAACAAACTTGACAAAAATATTATACTTGGTCACTTTTCCAGCCTGATGAGCATCAATTTTTTTTTTTTTTTTTTTTTTTTAAAACCTCCCTGAGGTTGCATTTTAGCAGAAATCTCCTTTGTTCATGCCATGATACACTTCCACAGACATGTTATGAAGATCAGACTTTGACAGATCCCCGTTGTTTAAATAAAACGGGACGCTCACTCACACCTGATTGTTAATTGTTATCCCATTGATTGAAAACACGTGACTCACATTAACTGCTAATCCTAGAGGTTCACATACTTTTGCCACTCAGAGATATGTAATATTGTATCATTTTCCTCAAGAAATAAATGACCAAGTATAATTTTTTTTTGTCTCATGTGTTTAATTGGGTTCTCTTGATCTATTTTTAGGACTTGTGTGACCATGGGATAATATTTTAGGTCATAAATCTAGAAAATTCTAAAGGGTTCACAAACTTTTAAGTACCACTGTATGTTGTATGATAATGCAAACCCTTTTTAATCTTCTTTTCCCCTTCTCTTTCTCAGGGAAACGACCCAAGAAAGGTATGGCCACGGCAAAACAAAGACTGGGAAAAATTCTCAAGCTCAACAGACACAAACCGTTTTTCGTGTAGCACCGACAGGAGGGGAGAGAGAGAGAGAGAAAGAGAAAGAGACCAATGTTTTAATGTCACAGACCCTTGTGTTGTCTGTGAGGGTGTACAGGGTATTTAAAGAGCACAGTTTCTAAACACTGAATGTGTCAGAAGCATGAAGACGGCTGATGGGCAGATGGAGTTTGTTCCAGCTTCACTTTTAGCATAAACGTATCATGTAAAGCATTCCAGATTTGGTGTTCCGAAGACACAGACTGGAACCGAAGAGGAGGTTGTGCTGACGATGAGAGCAGTCCTGTATTAGGCTTCCATTCTGACTTCCATTCCTGCTTTCAGCGAGTGACTTCTCGGACGTTCCCGGCTATGGCGTCTGAGCGATGAACTTTTTTTTTTTTTTTAAATGGTGCTTGACTTGTGTCCTACGAGGCCAGTCTCATGAGGGTGGAGGCTCGGGGGTGAAGCCACCCTCGACTTCCTCTTTCCTCCGTCTCCTCAGCTTAAAAAATTAACTTTCTGGCAGATCAAGCCCTTCCCTGCTCAGACTACCTGACCCCTTCGCCTACTCTCCAAGCAGGGATAAGGCTACATCTGCTACTTCAGGCAGCAGATGAGGTTCTCACGCTTTGGGAGTTTTTTGTGTGTTTTTTGTTTTGCTTTTTTTAAAGAAAGCTATTTTCTTAAAATTTTTACACCCACAGACTGGTTTACCCGCCATAATTTTACATTGGTGTCAGTAGTCAGGAATATGCTCTCTGGCACCCCCTCGTGGTGAACAGAGATAAAAACACAGGTTTAGGACAGGTGATAATGGGAGGATGGGGGACATTTTCCACCTAATTTATTACAATTTGTACATTTCTGGTGCTTGTTTGTTTGTTTTTATTCGACTTGTTCCTATTGCTTGTTAAATGGTGTATTTATTATTGCTGAGCGTGAATGATGATTCTATTTCAATGTGATTGTTGACTTCTTGACCGTGAACATACAGTTTACTATAAGAGGAGCGTCGACGCATTGCAGCAACATGGTTAGCGTTTCATAAACTACAGCTTCCTCACATTTCTTTCAGATCGTACACTCGACAGATGCCTGCGTTTAGAACGGAAAATAGGCTAGCGATCCTTAAGTAAGCTGCTAGACTCGGCATTAGACAGAAAATTCAGTCCTTACTCATGTTTTATAAATAAAACATCTGTAGATCTGAAATTACAGGCGATAGTGGTCCAGTAGGAGTGCTCGGTATCGGATTGGTAGCGTTCTAGTTCAGTATGCATCACAGCATGTGCAGGGGTGCCAGTAATGCAGGGTTTAGCTGTTACACCGTAATGAAGGGGATTCACTGAAGGGGAATGGGCATGAATAGTTTGGCCATGGATATTTTTGCTTTGCTAGGTTTTTATTCTAGACGACCTCTGTATGGTCACCGTTCAGTATTTTATTTCAGTACGTAAGACCTTCAGAATTCATTGTGATGGTGTAAAGCAGTGGTAAGGTTATGACCCCAAGGCTGATTATTTTCCTAGAACATCATGTCCTAAAATTAGAATGGGGTTATGATGGCCCATCGTTTAAATAACAGTAGTTTTTGCAAATAATGACGCAAAATTTCATGGAAATACGAAAAGTCTCAATATTTTGAGAATAAAGTCATAATGATGTATATAGCGTATTCATGTTTTAAAATGAGGAACGTTGAGGATTTGATGTTATAGTTTCTTTTGTTAAATGAGAATTCACAGACCGCGGTCATCCTCGGTTACATCGTGCCGTTCAAAAGGATTGTGCAGACGAATAATAGTCCAAATTATCCATCCATAACCATCGATAGCCTTGATGGCAACCACGGCCTCCGATTTCCTCTTCAACAAGAGAGACAATCTTCTCCAAGTTCATGTGAAACTTTGTTCTAAATAAACAGAATGTCCTGCAGAGTTTAACTTTCTAATAATAATAATAATCTTCTGATGCAACTGAAGATTAAGAATTTATTGTCTGTGAAGCACACTTCTTTGTTTTCGTTGTCCTGAGATGCACCATTCTCTTATAGTATTGTGACTATATTCTCTAATTATTAGGAATTTATTCTCGAAATATTCCAAATATTACAACTTTTAATCTCGAAATACTATGACATTATTCTCAAATATTATGAACTTTTTTTTAATATTTTTTAATAAATGTTAGAACGTTATTCTCAAAATATTATGACTTTTGTCTCGAAATCTTATGAATATTACGACTTTATTCTCAAATAATGTGACTTTTTTTGTATTGGGACTTTATTCTTGAAACATTACGAATATTACGACTTTTATCTCAAAATAGCATGCCCCTCATAATATTACGATTTGATTCTCATAATCTTGTATTTTTATTTTTTAAACAGTGGCCCTAAATCTCCATCGTACAAATTTCCTCTTATACCACAGCAACTTGCCAAGATGACATTTTTATACTTCGTATAGTGTAGCATACAATATATACATCTTATTGAAAGGAATATATGATGTACTTGATGCTCAGCTCTACAAATGTTGCCAAATAAGCAAATATCTTAGCTGGAGTATATTAAGATGTACAATACGAGATAGACAAAAAATTATAAAATGCCAACATTTCTGTAATTATGTATCGCTTCAATCCACTTCAGACGTTTTCTCATTTCCGTTGTTGGCACGGAGACGAGTTGTTGACTTGTTCACCGATACACACTGAGGTTTGGTTTGGTTAAATTTGTTTCGTTGCGTGTTTGGATGTGCTTGTCAGAAGTATTGGCACCTCTGCATATGTTCTCTGTGTTTATAATGAGAGCTGCATAGTGCTTTTTTATTTTATTTTATTTTTAAAAAATTATATATAGATCCAGTTAGGAAAGCTCGATACTCAATCTCATCCTGGGGACGACTTCTCTTAACATCACGTTGATGTTGCTGCCAAATTAACAACGTTCCCTATTTTAATGTTTGCATTCCTGTTCTTCTCTCCCCTCTACAACAGTATAAGCTTTGCTGGCTCATCAAGCTCGAGTGAATGGAGAGAGACACACTGTCTGAATTGGTGCTGAGTATTGTTTAAAAAAACAATTAAGACTAACTTTTGTTTCATTGATGATTGGTATAATAATGCAGGGAGGGAAGCGGGGATTTCGATTTTTTTTGTCATAGAATTGGATTTGGCTACTCATTTTTACAAAGAATTACAAGAGTATTTATTTTTCTAAGACATGTCTTCATTTGTGTGAGGAGGAAAAAAAGGTTTTGCAACCGCAACCAACAACGTGTGGATTTTGTTTGTATTATTATTATTATTATTATTATTATTATTATTATTATAGCTTCACCTTATTGTGTGTATACGTGTGTGTGTTTTGTCAGTTTGCCCTGTTTCCGTGTAGTCTGAACAACCTCGGGTAATTGTCAGGCTCAAGCTCAAGGCCCTGTTTTTGAATGCCAAATAAGGACAATAAGTCCATTTTCATCGTCCCTCGTCATGCTATACTCTGCCCTGACAACGTCACTGGAGTGTGCAGAGACACGAGGCAGTATGTGTTCTGTCTGCGTTCAACGGAAACAGTCCTCCCATTCAACCGTCTTCATTTGATCAGTATTTATCAGGAAGATTTTCTTAAACTTTTTCAGGCAATAAGACTCCCAAAAGCTTCCAGGTATTTCACGTTTTCCAGTTTTCTCAAAACAAACTGAACTTCATAAACACTCAGGGCTCATGTGACTGTTTTTACCACACAGCTTTTGTTCTTTGTTATTTGGATGGACTTGCACACACAGGTTTTGACCAACCCAACCCAAGCTTTCAGAGGTGTTGGATCTACAAGTCAAAGCAAGATCTCAAACCCCTGTTCACAAGTCGATGGAAAAAAACAAACAAAAAAAAACAATGCCATGATTCATCCAGGATGGAGTCTCTCCGGACGTCACCGGCTGATTGAGGCTTTAATACATGATTATGCTTATCAACAAACAAACCTTTATTTATTATGGTGCTAATGTATCCAAACAGTACTCCAGCCAAAGTGTGTGTTCCTGTACTGTTGGAACGATGGTGTGCATGAATTTGAGTTGTGTGTCCCCCCACAACGAGATACTGCATTAATGAAGCCCCCTCACAGCTGTCCCACACTACAAGGTTCCACTTCCTGTCCTGTCAGTAACGTTACGGGGCCGCAGGTGGGATTCATCATCACACAGTACTTTTGCTTGTACAGTATTTATTTGGCATTCTCCTGTTTATTTTTTTAATATCTACTCAGTTTTACACAGAACGAAAGTCGTGTTGGTTCCTAGTTTGGACTTCTTCACTAGTTTTGATTCCTAAATGTTTTTTTTTGTTTGTTTTTGTTTTCTTCCTTATTTAATTTTACTTCAAATGTTTGTCACACTGTAAGAAGTTGCAATGGAGTTTTCGATAAGACATTTTTCAGTTGTACAATGTGGCCTGTACATATTAAAAGATTTATGAGTGAACTTGCTGTGCTTGTTGTTCCGGTGTGTTATACTACCTAAGGTGTCTAATTGTAAATTACTCGTCAAAGTTTTTGATCGATAAAGAAGTCGGACTCGATGCCAGCGGCCTCGACAGGGATGCCTCGTCCACCGTCAACTCCTTGTTACTAATGTGTACGCCAGAAATAATAAATTTTTGTATACAGTATCTCACAAAAGTGAGTACACCCCTCACATTTTTGTAAATATTTGATTATATCTTTTCATGTGACAACACTGAAGAAATGACATTTTGCTACAATATGAAGTAGTGAGTGTACAGCTTGTGTAACAGTGTAAATTTGCTGTCCCCTCAAAATAACTCAACACACAGCCATTAATGTCTAAACCACCGGCAACAAAAGTGAGTACACCCCTAAGTGAAAATGTCCAAATTGGGCCTAATTAGCCACTTTCCCTCCCTGGTGTCATGTGACTTGTTAGTGTTACAAGGTCTCAAGTTTGAATGGGGAGCAGGTGTGTTTAAATTTGGTGTCATCGCTCTCACACTCCCTCATACTGGTCACTGGAAGTTCAACATGGCAAAGAACTCTCTGAGGATCTAAAAAAAAAAAACTGTTCCCCTACATAAAGATGAAATTCAAAATGACCTTTTTTTTCTTAAAATGGTACATTTCCTCAGTTTAAACATTTGATATGTTTTCTAGGTTCTATTGTGAATAACATGAGTTTATGAGATTTGCAAATCATTGCATGCTATTTTTATTTACATTTTACACATTGGGGTTGTAAAACGAAAGCATTCTTGTAAACCTGCTGTTATAGAAAATTAATCAACACCTGACCAAACAGAGTTGGGAATTCAATAGCTCTGTGGTATCAATTTTAATGTTGCAATCTCAACAATACAGAAGATGGCACTCAAATATTGATGATGACATTTACATTTAAGGATCCACTTTACAACACGCATACACACGTTGCCTGGGATACACCTGCTGAGTATGTGTAAATATCTCCGTTTTGCTTGTATTTTTATATATATATATTTTTTTTTTTTAATGATGTGAAGTAATGAATGAAATGTGTACAAAAGATAGCATTGTTACCAGATGTCACATTTTGTATGAGGAATGATCCCCGATCCCATCCTGAATCCTGAGATCTGTGGTTACAGTCTGTGTGGAGTTTCTCATGTTTCTCCTCATATCCGTCTGGGTTTCCTCCGGGTTCTCTGGTTTTCTCCCACCTCCCAAAAAATGTGCTTAGTAGGTGAATTGGCTAAGATGAACTGCTCTTAGGTGTGTATGAGTGTGTGAATGTGTGCAGGGCTCTACAGTAACAATTTATTTTAGGAGCACTTGTGCTTCTAATTAGAAAAATTTAGGAGCATGGTTGAAGTTTAGTTGTTTTGTTTTTTGTTTTGTTTTTTAGAGACGGTAATGTGAATGTGCCACAATATAACGCACAAGTTGGCATGAGAAAACTTGAGCTTGTCAATTATGACAGAATTTAGGAACATAGTGTGAGCCATGACAAATTAATTTACCTTCTGATAAACTAAATTTAATATTTTCAGTTAACATTACAGGCTGTATGCAAAAAAAAAACAACCGTTAACCTGTTCCACCTTATAAACAAATACAAAAAAAACCTCAATGTTCAGTGTTTGAAGTCTGCTCCTCTTAAATATATTTAAAGCTACATTATAAGACATTTTCCACGGTCATGGTTCTGGGCTGGAGTCAGTTCTCAAACTCCTCAGTGTTTATTGTGTATATATCTGAATAATCTCATATAGGATGTGATTGGGTGAGTTCATTTACCCATCAGATGCAGAGCGCTTTAGTTTAATGGTGTTCATTAGGGATGCACCGATCAGGATTTTTTACAGCCGATACCGATTTCTTGTCATCTTGATCAACCGATACCGATCCAGATACCAATCTTTTTTTTTTGTTTACGCTTTAATCAGGAGGTCTGTCATAAAAAGTTAAATGTAAGCTCTCTGCTCATGGTCACTGTTAATTTAATTAAAATAATAGCAATGACACAAATACTGTTGGTTAATTGATAAATAAACAAGCATAAAAAATTATTTTTAAATATCTTAAACAGTAAAGAGTCCTAATTAAAAGTAGACGAACACGAACATGATCCATATTAGGAAAAAGAAAGCAAATAGCTTCTAAGCAAATAGCCTAATAAGCATAATGTCAAACTGATATTAAATGCAACCCATAAACAAACAGAATAATAATAATAATAATAATAATAAACCCATAATTAAACATTATTTCATTTCTCATTTTATTTATATTTTATGAAGTTGTAATAATATCAATTTTTTTATATTAAATGATTTATTTATCACTAAGCACATTTTCTGTCTTTACATTTTATTCATTTTTTGTTGATCAGTTTTAGATGGGTTCCCCAGTACAGTGTTGCCATGGCTGCTGATATTGTGTTTTTGGGGGACTTAAATCAAAATATAACTAAACATATTTCTGGTAATATCTGGCAACCGTGAGTTTGAATGAAGTGAATGCGCTGTCTATTAGACTTAGTGAAGAGAGTGAAGGAGAGCAGCAGTGTACTGTATGTTTACAGACTGAACAGTTGCGACTCTTAATTATGATTGGTGAGGAATTATTTAATAAAGAAGTTTGAATTAATACCCACGTAGCATTAGCATTATTATTAATTTACTCTGCCCAACACCGCTGTGTCTACACAAGCACGTCACAGTCGCAGGTTCAGGTCATTTTGTGTGATCAGTAAAATATTGCGGCTTGTGAGATCGGCAAGTTGAAGAAGGCAGATGATGTACAGTGTTACTCTTGTCATCAGAATGGCTTCTTTGCAGTATCTACACACTTGTTTGTTTGACTGAGGAGATGAAAAACAGTAGGAAAGTAACTGTTGCGCGGTGTAGATGCATTTTGGACTTCCTGTAGTTTTTATTCTGATTGTATTATACAACTCCGAACAGGTCACATGCACCGGTGCAACTAAATATTTATTCACAGTTGCACAAAGTACATTTCAGTTGCAAATGCGAGTGAAATGGTCACACTGTAGAGCCCTGGTCTGTTTGGTGCCCTGCAGTGGACCGACCTCATGTCCAGGGTGAATTTCTGTCTCATGCGCCATGTTCCCGGGATAGACTCCGGATACACAGCGGCCCAGACCAGATCTTTTTATACTAGATCTTTTTATTACTTTTATATATAGCAACCACCTAGCTACAATCTAGCAACCATCTGGGATCATGTAGAACCCTCCTAGAAACACCATAACGGCCACCTAGCAACATCCTAGCAACCAACAGTTAGCTTTGCAATGACTTAATAGCAGCCTAGTAACCAACTGAAATATGATAGCAACCACCAAAACAACACCCTAGCAACCAACTGGGTGAGCATAGCAACCACTTAACAACGCTTTAGTAACCAACTGGAATATGATAGGAACCACCTAGTAACACCCTAGAATCTAACTAGATTAGCATAGTAATCCTCTAGCGGCCAACTGGAATATGATTGGAACCACCTAGCAACACTCTAGCAACTAACTGGAATATTATAGCAAGCATCTAGTATTGCCCTAGTAACCAACTGGGTTAGCATAGTACCCACATAGCTATACCCTAGCAATAATGATGAGTCTTAATTGGTCACATATACATTACAGCACAGTGAAATAATTTTTTCTTCACACCTCTGGAGCAGAGAGGGTTAAGGGCTTTGACCCCCCGACCTTCCGATCAGTAACCCGGAGCCTTAACCGTCAAGCTACCACTGCCCACTACCATAGCAACCAACTGGAATATCATTAGCAACCTTCTATGATATGACCAGCTGGGATAGCATAGCAATCATGGGCAGCTGTGGTTCAGGTGGTAGAGTGGGTTGTCCACTAATTGTAGGGTTGGTGGTTCGATTCCCACATGACTCCACATGCCGAAGTGTCCTTGGGCAAGATACTGATCCCCAAGTTGCTCCCGATGGCAAGTTAGCTAAACGAGTGGTGTGTGAGTGTGTGTGTGAATGAGTGAATGAGACACAGTGTAAAGCGCTTTGGATAAAAGCGCTATATAAGTACGCCATTTAACCACCTAGCAACACCCTTGGATGTTAGCATAGAAACCACCTACCAACACAATCGCACCCAACAGGACTATGATAGGAACCACCTAGCAACACCCTAGCAACCAACAGAAATATGATAGGAACCACCTAGCAACACCCTAGCAACCAACAGGAATATGATAGGAACCACCAAGCAACCAAGTGGGATAGCATAGCAACCACCTAGCAACACCCTAGAAAGCAGCTAGGATACTATTGTGACAGTTTTAAAGCTGTATGCAATTTTAACCTATTTAAATTTTTACCTTTATACATTAGAAACTTTTAGCCTTTTAATCTTTATACTCGTAACTTTTAAACGTTTTAAAATCAACGACAATTGTAGAATGTTTGAAAAATAAAATGTTTCAAAGGTTTTCATCAAAAAACGGTGCAAATCAAAATGTGGCCCAAACAGATTGTTATTATTATTATTATTGGTAGTGGTATTAGTAGTATGTATGTATGTATTTGTTTATTTACACATTAATTAATTAATTCATTCGTTCATTCATTCACTTATTTTAGCCAATTAGCAAGTTCGCAGCGCCGTGTGCGTGTGTGCGCGCGCAGGAGGGGGGGGGGGATTTCGGGTTAGCGAACGTATCATTTGATAGGTTGCTGTGTCACGGCGCTTGGGCACGCGCATAAGAGGACTGCTGCACTCGGGTACGCGCGAGTCTCTGACACAGACGCCATTTTATTTTTGAAAAATCAAACAGAAACTGGAGGAGGCTAAAAAAACCCCGACCTTTTTTAAAAATAATAATAATAATAAAAAAAACCTGTCGAGATTTTTTTTCGGAGACGAGAAATCTTGGAGAGAAAATGATCACCAACCCGTAATTTTGTATGATTTGGAGGTAATTTGTGTGTTCGAGCTGTCTTGTCAAACATTTTCAGTACCTTACGTTAACGTTAGCTCATGGCAGCAGTGCTCTGCTAAAGCTAGCTGTCTCGCGCGAGCATAGCGTGTAGCTTAGCTTCCTGTATAGCATAGCATAGCATAGCCAGAGTTAGCACTGTAGGAGCAGGTTCAGTATATATTTTTTTTAAACATAGAAAAGCGTCTATCACAAGATGGCGCGACATTGTAATTTTTTTTTTTTTTTAAATGTGGTGGTGTTTTTTTTTTAGCACTTGGTTCCCTTTGCTTGTCAGTGGAGTAGGCCCAAACGCTAGCCTGTCTAGCTAACTAGCTATACTACGTTTATACATATTTTTTTAAACTTTAATATTCCCTACAGATATCTAACTAAAGTACACTGCGTTGCTGTTCCTCACTTCGTGTGTCAAGTTTAATGTTTAATATTAGACAAAACCGAAGTTGAATAGATTAATGTTAATATTTAGCTCAGCCACCTGGCCTTAGCCTGCTAGCTAACTTGGCTAAAGCTGCTTGTAACTAAGGTAAGCTGAGTTAGCTAGCAGGCTAGCTCTGAACAATAGACTTCACTAATGTTCGCTTTAACGTTTTTCTTTATTTCCCACCCACTACACAAACCTAAAATTTTACGGCACGTTTATGTATTTTTTTCCTATCCGGATTTTATTAATTTTCGCACATGATTGTCGCGTGTGTTTGTCAGTTTGTGTTATTTCAGGTGTGTTTTTGTGACCAGGTATAACTGGAGCTATGCCTAGGCATCAACGTTTAAAACTTATTGACCCAACAAATGTTCAGGGTTTCTTTTCCATTTATGATCAATTTAGATGAACTACTAGGAGTTTATCATTATTAGAGATGTATTGATACTATTTTTCTGGTATTTGTTGATGTAGCAGATGAGTGACCTCTGCCCTATTCGGACTGGATTAATTAATCAGGTGGAAGTCTGTAATGCGTCTCCTCACATCTGGAAAGCACTAAAATGACCACAGGATGATGCAAATGATCAGCAAGTTCAAAAGAACCATAATCACAATGTGTTTGTTTTGTGATTGAAGGGGGAGAAAGACATTTGACTGCTTTTACTTGGTGAATTTAGTTCCATGGCTCGTGTACGTCAGTACGTTTACATGGACAACAATAATCCGATATTAAGACGATACTCTGTTTAAGAAACTACCATGTAAACAGCGGTTTCTAATTACCCTAATCGGACTAAAGTCATACTCGAAGTAAACACAAATCGAATTAAGATGTGGAGTATTCCTGTTTTAGTCACATTATTGAAGTGCATTACAGACATGTACACACCTTAATCACACTATTAACGTCGTGTGGGTGTTTTGACCGCATTTTGCGACAGGACAAACACGGCAGTGCTCAACCGTTTAACTGTAAACAACAGAGCACGGCTGCGTCCGAAACTGAGTGCTTACTTTCTATATAGTAGGTGAGTACGTGGTTTCGGATGCAGCCCGCAGCTTCTAGCAGTCATCTATTTGCACGTATAGCATGACTAGTAATCAACTGCACTTGAAGCTTTCGTAAAATTAAAAAAGAAACACCCAAAACTGTATACGGTACCATAACTAAGACCAACTGTATGTTGATGCGTGAAATTCTGGAGGGAACGGCTTGGCGTGGGGACGTAATGACGTGTGGTGTTAATCGATCTATGTTCTATAACATGTTAAACGGGGACATGAAAGGAGTATTTTAAAAGCGACTCATGTAAACACCTTAATCACAATATGATCTTATTCAGAATAAAGTCAATAATTAGATTATTTCTGTCCATGTAAAAGTAGTCAGTGACCCTCTCTCGGATATTAAATGGTATCAAAACAAAAAACAGAAGCTTCTGGTATAGTTTGTGATTACGTATTGTTTTCAAATTGTAGCTCGAGCTTTGGTTCGCTCCAAAGTGAAATAAGCGCCAGGGTCTCCATCTTCTTCTCCAGTACCTCTTTGACAGCTTGGATGCTGGGTCACATGACGCACGTAGCACAAACATTCGGGTAGGTAGAAAATGCAACCTGCTCGAAACTCTCTCCCACGCTGGTAATTTTATCGCAGAGGAGACACGTAGAAATCGCTACAGACGTTCCTGCTAACGAACGAATCCGGTCCGAATAGGGCTCAAGTACGCAGTGCAGTTTTAGGAGTCGTGGTTATTAAAAATGACCGTAAGGTGTTGCCCTCGAGGAGAAGACAGGAAGTGCACGTGTTAGTGCTCGCGTTCCTCATGTTCACAGGTACCCCACTCTCGGTTTGGCCATCCTCGCGCTCTCCCTCTTTATTAAAGACACTCTTTAAATGCTTCAAAGATGTTTTATCCAGTTTCCTGTTTTGTAGGAAGATGTTGGAATTCCTCCTCTTGATATTTTCATGGACAACTATTTGGAGTCTGAGTCACTGTCTGTAATCGCGAAATTTGTCATAAAAGACCCCGATCGTGGTCATCTCTGGTCATTAGCGTGACTGCGTACACTAGGCTGGCGTCATGAAGTACTTTCTACAAGTAAATGAACACGGTGTTGGACACCATTTCCAGTATCGTTATTGAAGCATCCCTAATCGATACTGAGATGTGACGGCTGATCCCAATGTCCTCTAAAGCCAGTGACAAAGTTGTTTTTGGTCTTGAGCTCAGATTAGTGGTCCTAGAACGCATGTGGTGAGGTCCAGTTTGTTGAGAGAGCTGATTACGGCGTTATGGCTGTGTCCCAGATATTTCACTAGTCTTAAATCGACCAACAGGAAGACTGCATAGAGTGACCAAAACTCACGGGATGGCTACAAATACAATATCTCAGAAAAAAATATACTTACCTCAACCTTACTTTGAAGGATGTGTGTGGTTCTGTGAGATTGTTTTTGGCGCACGCTGGTTGATGATACAAGGCAGAACATAACTTTCTTTAAACGCATGAATTAATTGCAATAAACAGTTAGTCATTTTAATACCATTTTATGCCACTGAGATGTATATGTGTGTGTATATATGTATAAATAAATAAAACCGCATAATCATTCAAGTACACCCTAGAGCAATGAACTTTTAATTCTTGAGAATGTTCAGGAATTGGAATGTCAAATCCTAAATAAATGAAACATGAATAAACTACAACCACGCAACCAAAACAATAAATAAAATAGGCTGTAATACAATATTGTGTAATCTTTATGCTTTAGTTATTTGTTGTTGGTGTTTTGGTGCGTTGTTACGGGAAAAAAAGCGTATTCACAACGTGACTTATCGTTCTACCTAGCGCCTTACTTAAGTTTAAGTACACTTGTGCATTCGTGTCATTTTGTGTAGAATCAGGTTGTAATATTAGGATTATGTTGTATAAATGTCTGATTAATCTCGTGTGTATAGGCATCCTATGGGGGAGTTCGTTAACCTGCTAGTAAGAACTTCTACGTTTTGGAGTAGAAAAACAGTCATGTTTTGTCCAAGTAGATATCGGAACATTTCATGTGTGGTTTGTTGCATCTTTTTTTTTTCTTTCCTTTTTCTAATGAGTTACAGTGTAAAATTGATATGACTTCCTGTTGCAACTTTTTTTTTTTTTAAATCTGCTTTAGTGTTGTGGCAGGAAATAAAAGCACTGTGGGATAAGTTCATCTAAACTTGGGTGTAGCGTTCCATTCAGTAGGTATACTTAGTGTTGTGTTTTATTGTCTAATCTTTTAACTTACTCTAAACAGATGCTACAGTTTGAAGTCCTTTCAGCTTCTTGTTTTGTATTCATGTTCTTCTTTCTCCCCCTTTCAAACCCGTCTAGATGTCTAACCCGCACTCGCGCTGAGAGACCGCACGCCGAATTACGACCCACCAAGACGGACCTTTCTGGAACGCACGGACACTTTGACACCAGTGGGGGGGGAGGGGAGCAGAAGTAACCCATCACTGAAGTGACTAAAGGGGAATAATGGTGATTTTGCGCCGGGCTCGGCCGCCAGCTTCCGCCCCGACCAGCAATGAATCTTGACTCGCTCTCGCTGGCTTTGTCTCAAATCAGCTACCTGGTGGACAATTTAACCAAGAAAAACTACAGAGCCAGCCAGCAAGAAATACAGCATGTGAGTTTTTTGATGCACACCCTGATCAGTGGCTTATTGCAACCTTTTTTTTTTTTCTCTTTATCTCTCTCTCTCCTCCATGAAGTGAATACAAAAATCACACCGAATCTCACTTTATTTCAGTAGTGACTGTGCTACTGAAAGTGCCTGTAGAGAGACACAAATATTTTTGTAAATGTAGTTCTTGCCCCTCTCGGTTGCGATACGTGAATCAAACGCCTCAGTAGTAATGTTAAGAGATGCATACTGAGCACTAGCTAAGGCAAAATGTGGAACATGGCACTTGGGTCTTACCCTAAATCTTCGTTCTCAGTGCACTTTGTACCACCAGAGCGGAGGGTTACAGAGCAGTACATGCACAGTGTACCACGTAATGCTGCGTGTGCACGAGAGCGTAATATAACACAAGTGAAATTAAATTGCAAAAATTACAGAACACAAATTAACGACCTAAACAGCAGCTGTGTCGAAAGGCGTCCTCAGACATGTTTATAACGTGCATAACCCGCTATGGATACGAGGTGGGGGGAAATTGATTTTCTCTTTGTTATCTTAGAGGTATTAGACGATCTCCATATGTCGATTGTAGTCAGTGATCGTGTTAATGTAGAAACGAATCTGTCTCCCTGACACGGTTTATGCGTGAGCTTAAGCGCAAGGTTTTGTAAAGCCGTGGCTGGAACGATTAAAATCGCATGTGACAGAACGTGTCCCGGGACCTCTTTAACTGAACAATAAATTCCACGGAGCACTCGAGTACAGATTTATATCATATCGTTTATTTCCACTGAGCTTTTTATTCCTGAACTGTTCTCTTTTTTGGGCACATTAGATTGTAGTGGACATTATTTATAGGCTGACTTCTTTGTTTCTGCTGTTTGGATTAAATCTGTTTAATTAAACACTAAGCTCGGTAATAAATATAAAGTGTTCGATAATGGTGGGTTGTGACTTCCATCTCTGTAAATGAATAAATAAATACCGCAGGTCGCTCTTTGAAAACCGCTAACGTACAACATGTGTACGTAACCACTTGCGTTAAGGCTGACCGGATAACTAACTGGTTACCAGCATTGCTTGCATTGCATTGCATAAACAGTTATCCTTGCATTGCTTAGACTTTAAAAAGTTCACTTTAAGAAGTATGATTAGCATGAAACTGTTAATCAAATTCGGATTCATTTGATTGAAGCTTATTTCTTCACACTTGCTGTTTTAAAGCAGGACAGTTTCACTTCTGGAAGGTTTTATATACCAGGATATAAATAAAATGAATTGTTCATACTGTGATGAATATAGGATGAGGAACTCTTTCTCCCTCTTTCTTTCTCTCTCTCTCTCACACACTCTCAGATTGTGAATCGTCACGGCCCTGAGGCAGACAGACATCTACTACGCTGTCTCTTTTCCCATGTGGATTTCAGTGGCGATGGTAAAAGCAGTGGTAAAGATTTCCACCAGGTAACCTTTTTTGTTTAGTGTTTTGCGATTTTTGTGGTTGTTTTTTTTCCTCCTCCTTTTTGTCTCAAATTCCAAATCTCATTCCAGCCTGTTTTGTGTGAATATTTCTGCAAACTTTCTATTAATACATTCGTGTCAGATTTTTGTTTCTTCCTCGTAATTTTTTCGTGAGATGTGGCGAAGTTTCGAACGTTCAGAATTCGGCCAAAAGAAAATGAAATTTAAAATGTTAAAATAAAGATTTGAAGAAGTCCGACACGGTGGTTTTAAAAAAGGATTCTGCAGGGAGTATTGTCTCATCAGTGACTTGTTTAGTGTTGCCAGATTAGGCAGGATCCCTCTTGCTCTATTTTTAGCCTTCAGCAGGCAGTTATATTCGTACAAGTTCTTGTTTCAGAACTTTTTTGCGTTTTGAAGCGCTTTGAAAATCGGGACTAATGTGAAAATACTAGGCCTGAGCAATAGGACTTCTCAACCTTTTGAGATGTCGTGGGTATTGCATGGTTTTATGTATTTATTTATTTTTAAATTGATGTTCTAAAGATTTTTGTAATTACAAACTGAATGGAAACTTTATTATTTAATTATTTTTTTAACACTTCTATTTTACTGTCAGGTATTCAGCAATTGTGTATATCCTTGATCTGCATTATGTAATTTAATTAATTAAATGATAGCTACTTCACTAGGCTCTAACCCAAAAACCATGTCACTAGTGTGCAAACTTCCTGTCTTGAATCTCATACACCGTTTTTTTTGTTTGTTTTTTTTTGCCTGTTTGTCTTCAGACACAGTTTCTGATCCAGGAGTGTGTGTCCCTTATCACAAAGCCAAATTTTATCTCAACTCTCTGCTACGCCATTGACAATCCCCTGCATTATCAGAAGGTAGGCGTGTCCCTCTTTCAAGACGCAGCTCTAGTCAAGCGTTACCTAGCACACTGATCTGACCTGGTCACGGATATTTTCCTTTCTCTTTTCATGATTCTCAGAGTTTGAAGCCATCGCCACATTTGTTCCCTCAACTCAGTAAAGTTCTCAAATTAAGCAAGGTTCAGGAGGTAAGAAGCTTTTATAGGCATACCGATTTGAGCTATAATATAAACGACTCATTTCAAAGCAGATTTCTGATCTTGAGCATGCTGAATGATGTGTTCTGTGTTGGATCAGGTGATCTTTGGCCTCGCTCTTCTGAACTCGAGTAACGCAGACCTACGAGGGTTTGGTAGGTGTTCTGTCGTTTCATTTGTAGTAGTAGTTTTAATAACTTTTAAATATTGCATATATGTGAAAGAACTTTAATTGCATGTTGCTTTTGTCTTGTACTGTAATCGCCTCCCCATGGTATATTGTAGCGGCTCAGTTTGTGAAGCAGAAGCTTCCGGACCTCCTGCGCTCGTACGTGGACGCCGACCTTGGAGGGAGTCAGGAAGGTGGCTTCCAGGACATTGCCATAGAGGCTCTGCATCTGCTGCTCTCGCACCTCCTCTTTGGGCAGAAAGGCACCAGCGGAGTCGGGCAAGAACAGATTGACGCCTTCCTGAAAACACTGTGCAGAGGTACATGCACTTCCTGGTTTTCAGGTTTTATTCCTTAAGCATCGAGCATTTTGCGCTTTGCTGAAATTGTGCGCCACTGTTGTGTTTCAGATTTCCCGCAGGAGCGCTGCCCTGTGGTGCTCGCACCACTACTGTACCCTGAGAAACGTGACATTCTCATGGACAGAATCCTGCCAGACTCTGGAGAGTTAGCCAAGACCATGATGGAGAGTTCCCTCGCAGAGTTTATGCAAGAAGTTGGCTATGGCTTTTGTGCAAGGTGATTTAACTCGACTGTAACAAGTCCACCTATTGGTGTGCTTGGGCCTGTGCGATGAATCGAATTTTCAGTTATGGCCTCAGACGATTATGAAAACGAGTTAGTCAAGACAAAACAATTATTGTGATGCATTCCATTTTGCCATTTTTCTTTACAGTGCTTTGTGCGCTTTCGCCCCTCCCTAAAAGGCCAAACTCGTTCCCTGGCAGACTGCAGCATTTTTAGTTCAGCTTGAACCAAGATGACCGAAAGAGAGCCTTTGGTCGACAAGAAAGATCAAACCGTTTCAGCCATTTGGAAACAATTTGGTTTCGTGGAGTCTGATGTGGAACAAAAAGAAATAACGTTTGGAATCGTTAGAAAGCTTATTTCCTCTAGCGTCATGACTGCTGGTTTAAATACGCTAATTTCCTCTCTAGAGCTCACTAATAGTGAGAAACTACAGGCTGATTTAAACCAGGAGACAGAATTTCATTGGCTAAGGAAGTTTAAAGCTCATTTCTGCTGACCCGATTTGCCGAAATGAGTCATGTGACGTGCTCCGTAGTGATCCAGTTTATTTATTTTTTACGTTATTTGAGTGTACATGCATGTGCGTGTATGTACGTTTGTTTACTGTTTAACATGGTTTCTAAAGTCAGTGAGTAATCGTGTTTAATAATCATAAACTCAATATTGACCAAAATAATTATGATATAATCGAGCAGCCCTGTGTGTGCTCTGTGCCGTGGCTGAAGGTGTAACGTGTTTGCGTGTGTGTTCAGTGTTGATGAATGTAGGAACATAATCCTGCAGTATGGAGTCCGTGAGGTGACGGCCAGCCAGGTGGCCAGAGTGCTGGGCATGATGGCTCGCACTCACTCCGGCCTTTCTGATGGAATCGCACTACAGGTAGTGTTGTTAACCTTCTCGCTACAGCATGTAACGGAACCTGTGGCGTTTTGATTGTTACTCATCACCTGTTCTCGCCGCAGTCCATCTCGGCTCCGGGCAGCGGCATCTGGAGCGACGGGAAAGACAAAAGTGATGGCTCTCAACCCCACACCTGGAATGTAGAAGTTCTGATTGACGTCGTTAAAGAGCTGGTAAGCCCTGTTCGCTGCCCTTTTGTGCAAACAATTAAGTTTAAGGGTGAAATCTACTCTTCAAATATTCATAGGTGGTTTTTATTAATCGCTGGCTCTGTTCTCTGTCAGAACCCCAATCTGAATTTCAAAGAGGTCACTTATGAGCTGGACCATGCAGGCTTCATGATCCGGGACAGTAAAGGGCTGCAGATTGTAGTGTATGGTATTCAAAGAGGCCTCGGAATGGAGGTCTTCCCCGTGGACCTCATCTACAGACCATGGAAGCATGCAGAGGGACAGGTAAAAGAGCATGATCCTTTAAAAGTGCATGTTTAAATAAAAGGACACATTACGTTTTGTTAAGGTGTGTAGGTCATGTCCGTGAGGCACTTGTTCTCTTTCTGTGACTAAATCTGTTAAGGGTTGCAGAAGGCCATATTTAAACTCGTGGGGTGTAAATAAATTGCTTACCATACTTGCTTACATATCTTGTGCACATCTGGAGGATTAAAAGATCCGTCCGCTAGACGGCACGTCGGGCAAAACATGCCTATGCATTAGGTTTCCGAGTCAAACTGATGTTTAGCGAGTTCATGCACACCAACATTAAACTGACCGACGAGCTCCATTTCTGTTAAACTTTTTGCTGTTGTCGTGTTTGTCATCGTGATCTGCGTCTGAAATAATCGCTACACTTCAAAAATATTTACTAATCTAGAAAATCCAGAGGACTGGTACTCCAAACTGACTCTTCAGTAGGTTTTAGAGGTTCTTAAAATTGTACTGTAATCTGTTTTTATTCAGTTGTAGTTAATTTCTGAGGATGTGCACAAGTGACGCGTCAGATCAGGTTTCATTCATCACTTGATGAGTGAGGTGAGCTGACTGACAAGACGATGACTGAAGATTTAGTTTCAGTAGTTCTACATTTAATATAAACGAGTTTGTCGTTGTAGTTGTTGTTTTTCATTAAGAATAATAATAATGAACCCACCATTCAAGCAGTTGCTGCCCCCAAATTGCCGCTAATTCGAAAGCGAAATGCGCACAGCCGCATGGGCATTCATAAGCGATTTAAAAGCGAGCGGGGAAAAGAGGGAATATTATTCTGTACTGTATTTTATTTATATAAATATAATATATAGCATAGTATGTTCTAATAATAGTGTTTCTGATTCAAATAACCTCTTCATGCTCGTTCTTTCCAGCTCTCTTTCATCCAGCAATCCTTGATGAGTCCGGAGGTGTTCTGTTTCGCCGATTACCCCTGTCATGCCGTCGTCATTGACATCCTCAAAGCTCCACCTGAGGATGACAACAGGGAGATAGCCACCTGGTCTGTACAATCTTCTCAGAATAACTTTTTCACATAAAAGTAAATGGCATCAATGCTCTAAGAAATGTAATTATTCTTTTTCGAGATAGTGGTGCAATCTTTTTTTGTTGTTGTTTTTTTGTGTGTGTGTGTAAATTAGTTATGTTAGCATAGTGTACTTGGTGTTAAACAGTCAGTCAGTCAATTTTAGTGCTGCCCCACAGGAAGAGCCTGGACCTGGTGGAGAGTCTGCTGCGACTGTCTGAGGTGGGCCAGTATGAGCAGGTGAAGCAACTCTTCAGCTTCCCCATCAAACACTGTCCGGACATGCTGGTGCTGGCACTGCTGCAGATCAGCACGTCCTGGCACCAACTGCGCCATGAGCTCATCTCCACACTCATGCCCATCTTCCTGGGCAACCACCCCAACTCTGCCATCATCCTACATTACGCCTGGCACGGGCAGGTATGAGCACTGGGATTATTTCTTCTTCTGTTTACTTTCAAGTTACCTCTGATTTAAATCCTCATCCCGAGTTACTGGGTGATTACGGTTATGCAGTTATAAATATGCTATTTTACACTCTTAACATGTACTAGATTTGTATGAACAAAGCTAGGGTTGGGGCAATTGATGATTTGTATTGTGAATTTTATATATACCTTAAGTGTAATGGAATAAATGAAGCCTGGAGCCAAGGTTGACGTAAATTAAATTAACGTAAATGTTGGAATAAGGGGTATACTTGTATCCGATTTGTAATAATTTAAGGCTTCTTTGCTCTCCTGCGATTTAAGGGCCAGTCGCCATCCATTCGGCAGCTCATCATGCACTCGATGGCAGAGTGGTACATGAGGGGTGAGCAGTACGACCAGGCCAAGCTCTCGCGCATCCTGGACGTGGCTCAGGACTTGAAGGTACAGCCATCGCTCTCGCACTCCTCTTCAAGCATTAATCCGCAGTAACCCGCCTGCTCATACCCTGCTTTATATTTCCTGTGTTCCAGTCTCTATCGATGCTGCTAAATGGTACTCCGTTTGCCTTTGTTATTGACCTCGCTGCACTTGCCTCTCGCCGCGAATACCTCAAACTAGACAAATGGCTGACTGATAAAATCCGAGAGCACGGGGTAAGTGTGCGTGTATGCACGAGTGGTTATGAGACCCAATGGTTTTGGGGCGACATGACTCTGACTGAGAGCTCATCTGTTGCAGGAGCCGTTCATTCAGGCATGTGTGACTTTCCTGAAGAGACGCTGTCCCACCATCATGGGAGGACTGGCTCCGGAAAAAGACCAGCCAAAAAGTGCACAACTGCCTCCGGAAACTTTGGCTACTATGCTGGCTTGTCTGCAGTCCTGTGCTGGGTGAGAATTATGGCGACTCGGCCATTATTTTATGTCTCGTGCTGATTGCACACGACCCTGACTTTGAAGAATGAAGGAAAAAAAACATGATTCCTGGTGACGCACAGCACAAAAATGTTTAATCACACTAAACTTCCACTTCTCTTTGCTGCTAATCAGACAAAGTCTGGATGATCCTTACTGATTCTTACTGACGGCTGTTGCATGATGTATAGTAAAAATCGTCTTGGGTGTTTTGGGTATATTGTTTGACTCGTGTCACTTGTGCTTCGTCATCAACGGTTCAGGAGTGTCTCGCAAGAGCTGTCTGAGACAATCTTGACCATGGTGGCCAACTGTAGCAACGTGATGAACAAGGCTCGCCAGCCTCCACCAGGAGTCATGCCGAAGGGCCGTCCAACCAGCACCAGCAGTCTGGACGCCATTTCCCCGGTAAGGTTTTGCTGTGTTGGAACGTCGGTCGTGGTGGGTGTTGTATTGTCAAAAATGAACTCTTTGAGTGACCCCTCTACCGTGTGATTCAGGTGGACCCTCTTGCTGTGATGGGCTCTCTAAATCTGGGCGGCACGGCCACTTCTCACACGCAGAGCATGCAAGGCTTCCCTACACCTCTGAGCTCGGCCTTCAGCAACCCTCAGTCCCCTGCCAAGGCCTTCCCCCCTCTGACCAACCCCAACCCGAGCACGCCCTTTGGGGGCATCAGCAGCCTTTCTTCGCAGCTCCCAGGTTACACCTTCATAATGCTAACCTTAAATATTGCACTAATACTTCAAAGATCTGTATTAAATGACATGCTTTCACTGGAAAGAAACCCGGTTTTAGTCGCAACCTGTAGTGTCATATTTGTTTACTTAAAAGTGCACACCTTCTCGGTTAAGGCAGAAGTGCTTCTCAGGTTCTACCATGTTCCAGTGATGTGCACGATGAACGGTTGACTGGAAAAAAAAAAATGCTTGTTTAGTGGTGTTTAGGTTTGGATTAGATTTTGGATCGGATCAGTGTGAATCGAGTAGTAACTTGCTCTCTACTGTTACTGGCTATGTTGGTCTCACGGGGTCAGACGTGCTCTCTAATGAGAAAAGGTGTCTAGAAACAGTAGAGAGGAATTTCGGCTTAAGAGAGGGTGAGAATATGGTGATGAACAAACTCTTTTAAATTTCAAAGCCTATGCGATGCCTTTTCAAGGCGGCGGTCAAAAGCCCCGTTTATTTTTTATGGGATTAAATTTTCCGTGCGTTCCAGGGGGGTAACTTCCTATTTTACAGGCGCTACTGTCATTTCCGGATCGGCCACGTCTGTGTTTTTCTCCGACCTCTGAGAAACTTACAGTCCAAACTACGTACTCTAGCACGCATATCAGTGACCCTCCCCTAGATATGAAACATTTCCTGAATTGCGGGGGAAAAACGGATGCTTTAGAAGAGGCACTCAACTGTATATGCGGTCTAGGCAGTAAAACAGTAACACCTCGACTGTACGGGCTGCCTGGGAAAACATTTGATGGGGTGAAAGAAAATAAAGTCGTTAAGACAAGCGTGACCGTGTGAATACAGTACCGTGGCCACTAAGCCAGGCTGGTTAAAGTTGCCAAATAAGATACCGGTTTAGCTTGTATCTGAATATCTTGTGTGCAGAGAACAGATTAGATGCTGTAAAAACAAACCTCTATTGCAGGGCAAAGAGTTCAGTCTTCTCCAAAAGTTTAAAGTGCACAAACTGGAAATTGGCTGCATGACCTGCCTCGCACTCCAGTTAGAGAACCTGCTGCACATTGAAGCACTAAACAGCCAAAACGTGAACACGATGAAATAGAGAACGGGTGCTGAGCAGAAACTACAAAGGGCTACCTTCCAACCTGTGCTTACTCTGTAAAACCTATTGCTTTGGTTCTGCTTCATGTTTTCAGAAGTGAATATTGATCTTGAAATGTACATTCACCATCAACGCTTTCAGATTTGAGTCATTTGAATTTTTCTTGGAGCTGCTATATGCCTATGGTGCATTAATTTATTACCTGTATGCAATATTTATGCAACCTTTGCAATTTCCCACATTGGCCCTTCTCTCTCATGGCCCCCTAATCCCCATCTCTGAATTTGCTACATCACACTCACTCCTCTACGCAAATAGCTGGTGTGTGGTGGGCGTTTTGGCGCACTATGGCTGTCGTCGCATCATCCAGGTGGATGCGACACACTAGTGGTGGTTGAGACCCCCCATACTATGTAAAGCACTTAGAGTGTCTAGAAAAGTGCTGTATAAATGTAACTAACTAATGTGGCATCAACATCAAGGTCTAAATTGCGATGACATGACAACCCGGTTCTGACAGTCACTAATTGTAAGTGTTTTTCCTGAGTATTTATCCAAGAAGTGTAAACTTTTAAACATATTCTTGAAGCACTAAGCAGAATGACTGGTCCCTTGCAATGAAAGTCCATGACAGTGTTTTTTATGGTTTTGGCTTGTTTGCTTGTGTCAATTGTGGATTATTTGTTTGTGCAGGCCCGTTGAGTTCAGGCAGCTTAAGTGGGATTGGTTCAGGCTTGGGCATGCCAGCAGTGAGCAGCGACCCTTTTGGAACACGGAAGATGAGCACACCGGGGCTGAACCCGCCCACCTTCCAGCATTGTAGGTTGAAGATCTGTACGTGGTGGTGGTGGGACTGAGAGTGCCTGGAGCCTCAGCTGTGTTTCCTCGAAATTTGAAAATTTACCCATCAACCTAGTATGATGTGCATTCACTTATCATACGTTTTGCACATACGTAATCAGACCTGTTGTAAGAGGAAACGCAGAGCAGTCTACATTACTGCTGTATTTTGCTTAGCAACCAGCTTGGTGGGAAGTCCGAAACTGGATATTATTTATCCCCAGAAATTTACAAAAACAAGCTGTTTGCCAGGAATCAATTGCTTATTTGCATGTGTTGTCTGCTTGTGTATTTCTACCTGTTTCTAAAAGATTATATTTAAGTCAATTGCTTCTTCCTGCTTTTTTTTAAATATTTTTTTTAGCTGACCTCTCTCAGGTGTGGCCCGAGGCAAACCAGCACTTTAGTAAGGAGATTGATGACGAGGCCAACAGCTACTTCCAGCGAATCTACAACCATCCCCCTCACCCCACCATGTCTGTGGATGAGGTGAGTCGCATGCAGCATCTTCTCAAAAGGATTTTTTGCACACTGTGTAACAGCAGCAGAGTTTACGCGTTTCACACACTAGTTAACCAGCTTTACTTTCTCGTCAGGGCATATAAACACAAGGAACCAATATTTGTTATTGTTTTTAATAAAAAATATTAACTTATATTTATTACTTTATTAATTTATATTTGATGCCCCCTCCCGGCAACAGGTGAGTTAAAGTTTCACTGAATGTTTCTCATACCTGCCTCTCTCAGGTGCTGGAGATGCTGCAGAGGTTTAAGGACTCAAACATCAAACGGGAGCGGGAGGTGTTTAACTGCATGCTTCGCAACCTTTTCGAGGAGTACCGTTTCTTCCCTCAGTACCCAGACAAAGAGCTGCACATCACCGCCTGCCTGTTCGGGGGCATCATCGAAAAGGGCCTGGTTACCTACATGGCCCTTGGCCTCGCCCTGCGATATGTCCTGGAAGCATTGCGCAAACCCTACGGCTCCAAAATGTATTACTTCGGCATCGCCGCACTAGATCGGTTTAAGAACAGGTAAACGTGAATTTTTATTTATTCCCGCCCACCACGTGCTCGTTCTAATACGTTATCATTTCTATACTAACAATTTTTTTAAATGTGTAACTGTTGTGAAGGTTTTTCTGTGCTATAAGAGGAAACGATGTGCTTTTATTAAATTACCGGTAACCCTGCTTCATCTGCGGCTGCAGGCTTGATTTATTTTCCTATAACAGCATGCCCCTAATTGTTTATTTTTTTATTTTAAGTGCTTCCTCGTGTATGTTGTGCTTGCTGACATCTTACAACAGGGTGTCCGTGGGTTCTTAAAAATTCTTAAAATGTCTTAAATTTCTTAATATAAAAATAAGGCCTCAATTAGCATTAAAATGTGTTTAAATTCACATTTCAAGGGTCTTAAAAATGCAACTGAACCGACACCATAAAGATGATTTTATATTTTATTTTGGCTCGTTGCTGTTTGACATGGTAAAGCCGTGTGACTGTGTTGCACTCAGTGTGTGTGCGGCTGATCAGTGTTTTAGAGCTGCTCGGTTCACGGTAAAAGCCTCTCCACGCTGACTTTGTCTCTGTCTGTTCTGTGAGTTTGAGTCTCTTTTAACCGGCATTTACATACAACACGTGCCAGATTCACTTTGCTTTTACGTTAGCGTAATCTAATTTTTTTTGGGCAAAGGTTTACAGCATTTCACCTGATCTGTAATGAAGTGAATTTAAGAAACTGCCAACTAAAAGAGGTCTTCAGTTTTCCGCCAAAATAAAAGCCACGAGGTCTAACACACAAGTGAATTATGTCAGATATTACTATTTGTATCCCAATTAAAAATGTATGATTCAGTGCAGTAATATTACAAAATAGCAATAAAAATTAAATATATATTTTCTTTATTAAAAATGTATAACACTACTTGTTTCTGGCATTAAATTGCAAAAAAACAACTTGTAAATACCGCTATGAGGGGGTTTTAAATACAGCTGTTGAGGGAGTGATGGTATATTTGACAACTTTTTCTCTTCTGTCTGCTGTAATCTATCTATCTTTTTTTCCCTCTCTTGTAAAATCATGGGAAGGAAATACTGGATTTTTTTTCCCACTTTTACTGTTGGAACAAATGGTAATGCATGGTTTGCTATGGTCCCCCATATACCTCTGTAGAAGTTTACCCTGCTATAGTTGTCATTTGAAACTTTGGGGAGAAATGGCACACTGCATCGGGTTCCTTCAGTAATTAATTGCTCACCATTTGTTTTGTAGATTGAAGGACTACCCACAGTATTGTCAGCACTTGGCCTCCATAGGCCATTTTCTGCAGTTTCCTCACCATTTGCAGGAGGTAACCAGGTTTCTTCTATTGCATAACAAGCCCTCCATGATGGTCAGCTTTTATTTCTGAGGGAAAAAATTAATTTAAAGCAGTTACTTGCAGTGTGAATGTGTTTGTTATTCATTTTTGTCTGTGTGCTCATTATGTGGTACAGTATATCGAGTATGGCCAGCAGTCCCGTGACCCTCCGGTGAAGATGCAGGGCTCCATTACCACACCAGGCAGCCTGGCTCTGGCTCAGGCTCAGGCCCAGTCCCAGCCCCCTAAAGCCCCTCAGCCGGGTCAAGCCAGCACCCTGGTGACCACCACAACCACCACTACCACCGTTGCCAAAACCTCCACCATCACCAGGCCCACTGCAGTAGGTTTTAAGAAGGATATGCCAGTGAGTAGACTTAATTGGGATGTTATTTCAAGAGTACGGCTTCGTCCACATGTATACAAATGTTTCTGAAACATACTTTCACGTATGTAAAATGTTGTTGTGTTGTAATAAGATAAGATGGAAAAACTATTGATTCCGCACTTGGGAAATTCCCTTGCCTGGGAAAATATTTACCTAGCAGGGTAAATAAGTGCATGGTATGAGTATTGAGCATTAAGTTCTTTCCTTCAACTTCTTTGTCCTGGTCAGTGTTGCAGTTAACTAAAAGATCTCAAACAAAAAAAAATGCATTGAAGGATTCCTGTTTATGAACTAATGATGAGGTGGGATGACTGCTTAAAGTTGCACTGGGATCTTATCCGAAATCTGTTTGTGGTGAGCTTTGTACTGGTGGACTCGGGAGCAGTTACAGCTCATAACTCATTCGGATGGCTCCACAAAGGTGCAAACACATTCTCTATAACATAATCAGGAGTTACAAGCACCTTTGTAACGTGCCCATAACCGCGGTGGGTACGTGCAAGTTGATGCTGTCACCCCAGTGTTTTCTAAACAGTGAAGTTTTTTAATTTCCTCACCTTAGAGGGTGTTTTTGTAAAGCAGTCATCCATAACACAAAAAAAGAACATGTTTTCAGATATATCTGTATACCTGTGGACATGGCCTAAATAAATGGATTTGTTCATTCAGAACTTTTAGTGGTTTGGGGAGGGGAAGGGGACACTGAAGTCTCACTAAAGTCTCACCTAAAATGTGGTGACTGAAGAGACGTTAGGAGAAAGATGTGAAATACGTTTTCCTTTGCTTTGCAGCCGTCAATAAACACCACAAACATAGACACGTTACTGGTGGCTACAGACCAAACGGAAAGGATCGTGGAGCCTCCAGAGAACGTTCAGGAGAAGATAGCTTTCATTTTCAACAACCTGTCCCAATCCAACATGACCCAAAAGGTAGTATTGGCACTGGTTTTAATGTTCTGTTTCTTCTTTGTGATGTGATGTAATGCAAGGCAAATTGTTGTGTATAATGTTTTATAGGTCGAAGAGCTGAAGGAGACAGTGAAGGAGGAGTTTATGCCCTGGGTGTCTCAGTACCTCGTGATGAAGCGTGTCAGCATCGAGCCAAACTTTCACAGCCTTTACTCCAACTTCCTCGACACTCTGAAGAATCCGGAGTTCGTTAAAATGGTTCTGAATGAAACCTACAGAAACATTAAGGTAATTTAAAGACCGAGACATGCTAATTGTTTGACAATTTTGAATAGTTTTGGGGCATAAAGTCATTAATCATTTTTGTTTAGGTTCTCCTGACCTCTGACAAGGCAGCTGCAAATTTCTCTGATCGATCCCTGCTGAAGAACTTGGGCCACTGGCTTGGCATGATCACCCTGGCTAAGAACAAACCCATACTTTATACAGTGAGTTCTTTTTAAATCAGTAAATAATTGTTCGTGTAGCACATTTTGTCAAACTTCTTGTCGGTAACCTCAATGCTGTGTTGCTGTGTAGGATTTGGAGTTGAAATCTCTGTTACTGGAGGCTTATGTGAAAGGCCAGCAAGAGCTGCTCTATGTGGTCCCCTTCGTGGCTAAAGTCCTGGAGTCTAGTCTGCGTAGTGTGGTATTCATCTCTCAATTTCCATTTCTTTAGGTTTCTCTCTTTTTAAGTAATTCAACAGTTCTGTGGTGTCAAGGCGAGAGATAAGTGACTAGCTGCAGGTTGTGTTTTTTTTTTTTTTTTTTGGTTGTTTTTTTTATTATTATTCCTTCTTTTCTGACCTCTTGCTAAACCCAAAATCTCTGGTTTTGTTAAGGTTTTCAGACCACAGAACCCTTGGACCATGGCCATCATGAACGTATTGGCCGAGCTACACCAGGAGCATGATCTGAAGGTCTGTGGATTGTGGAGCTGATGCACTACCAGTCAAAAGTTTAGACACACTCATTCTTTATTTAAATTTTTCCCCCACATTTTAGAATAATAATAAACAAAACTCTGGAGTAACACAAATGGAACTATGGGAATTATGCTGTGATTAAAAAATCCAAAATAAATCAAAATAATTTAGTACTTTAGCATCTTCAAAGTAGGCACCCTTTTTGCCTAGAATTTCCAGAAATGTATTCTTGGTATTTTCTCAACTGATTTCTTGAGGAATTTCCCTGAGATGCTTTTTAAACAGTATTAAAGGAGGTCCCACCTATGCTGGACTCTTATTGTCTGCTTTTCGGAATATTTCGCTCAGTCATCTGTTTAAAAATAGATTTTTTTTTTCGTAAATGTTAGTTTTCTATGAAAGAAATGAATGTTGGCACAATTCTTTTTGTCTACAACACCAGTTTCAAATGTTTAATCATACACCTTCAAATCAAAAGGTTTTTAAGATCATGAGAAACACTTCAGTCAGGTGTCTCCAAACATTTTACCGATTGTGTTTACCTGAGAATCATCCTTCATTCGTTGCAAATTCACTAAATCTAATAGCAGTCATTTCTCTTCTGACTCAACAGCTAAACCTGAAGTTTGAGATTGAGGTGCTGTGTAAGAACCTGTCTCTGGACATTAATGACCTGAAACCTGGGAACCTGCTGAAAGACAAAGAGAAGCTGAAAAATCTGGAAGAGCAGCTGTCTGCACCAAAGAAGGAAACAAAGCCACCTGAAGAAATGCTGCCGATAGTCACTTCAGGTACAAAGCACATCGCGTTTAACTGTGTAGTATTTACACTTGCGACTGTTCTTACTTTACCTTCAGCAAAACTATGGTGCTGTGAAAAACACCTTCAGGTGTCAATATGGGTGATGGGACAAATTTAGTTACCTGGTTTGCACTTGGTAAATAAATTGGGTAAGTGCCCTCTTGGCATGATTTATATCATTCGTTGATTTTTGATTTTGTTTGTTTTTTTGGCTTGGAAGGTCCACTTTTTCCCCATTCTCTGCTCCGGTCTCCTTGCTTGCTTCATCCAACGATGATGACTTCCAGTTTTTTAACTGACTGGAATTTTTTTTTCTTCTCTTTTTCTTTTCTCCTTCACAGCTGCTCCTTCAGCTCCTGCGACCACAGCGACCACCGCCACCACGGGGCCGCCCACACCGCAGTTCAGCTACCATGACATCAATGTGTATGCACTAGCGGGCCTGGCCCCACACATTACCATCAACAGCACTGTAAGCTAATTCTGATCATTCTTATAGAGCTTCTAGATCATTCTTCGACAGATCACTGCTAAAAGTCTAGATTCAGGTCACGATCATGCCATACTTAGGCTCTACAATACAGATGCTGGAGTATGATAGGATTTTATTGCGGTCATGCATCTCACGATACATTAAAATTAAACTGAAGTCAGGGTTCGTACAAGGTGCTTAAATTTGGCTTTTTTTTATTGGCAATTCGGCTTTATTAAAATACAGTACGTGAGCACAGAGTAGGAGAGAAGTAAACAGATGTAAAGAGCTAACACTAGGCCGAATGCTAATACGACGTGATGAATATGCTAATTAGCACGACATCATCCAGCGACTTTCCACTGAAAGTTGTTGGCAACAGTGCTCCCGTCATTCACTTGGAGTATGCTGATGTTATGGTGAAGACGAAGCAATGTCTGGAAAGTGTAAATTTAGTCCAGCATGGCAGCAAAAGGCGCCATATAAAAATTGACTGTTTTATATTATAATATATAAGAACGTTTGCATGACCTCTCATTATAGTCCTTGAAAACAAAACAAAAAATGGTGCTTGAATAGTCCTTAAGAATCTCATTATGAGGAATCTATATGAACTTGCATTAATGTGATTCATGTCTGCATCTCAGCAACGCCATGATTTATCTGGAACTTTTTAGTCGACCCAGAAGGACATTGCCATTTGTTGAAACCTATTACTGTGCATCAGAACAATACCGTGCAGCCATAACAAAGCTTTTGCACTCTTTTGCTGAGACAAAATTCCGAGCGAAGCGACACGATTAAGCGTTTAAATGTTTGTAAAATGGCCAGCCTTTTATAAACAGGCACATCTCCTCTGAAATGTGTTTTTGAGTCAGTGCTGTTTTCTTATCCTGAGCAGATCCCGCTGCTGCAGGCACATCCACAGCTGAAGCAGTGCGTGAGGCAGGCGATCGAACGCGCCGTACAAGAGCTCGTTCACCCCGTGGTGGACCGCTCTATCAAGATCGCCATGACTACGTGTGAGCAGATCGTCAGGAAGGACTTTGCTCTCGACTCTGAGGAATCACACATGCGCGTCGCCGCCCACCACATGATGCGCAATTTGACTGCCGGAATGGCCATGATCACCTGCAGAGAGCCGCTTATTAATAACATCACCGCCAACCTGAAAAACACCTTCGCTGCTGCCCTCAGGGTAAACTTGCACCAATAGAGATGTACACATACATACACACTGATTCTTTTCTGTAGTTGTGTGTAACTCGCTGCCCCTGTTGTACAGGCTCCCACACCCCAGCAGAGGGAAATGATGGAGGAGGCGGCTAACCGCATTGCTCAGGATAACTGCGAGCTGGCCTGCTGCTTCATTCAGAAGACTGCTGTGGAGAAAGCTGGACCAGAGATGGACAAGAGATTGGCCACTGTAAGACTTCCATGCTCTTATTAGCTTTAAATGTGCTTTTAAATGCTCGTCATTGACTTTACATGCCCCAGACATATATAACCTGTGCTACTGTTTGTGTTGTGTGTTCTGCTGTAGGAGTTCGAGCTGAGGAAACATGCTCGTCAGGAAGGTCGGCGCTACTGCGACCCCATGGTGCTCACTTACCAAGCAGAGCGCATGCCAGAGCAGATCCGCCTTAAGGTGCGCCTTCGCCTTAAGTGTTAGGGAATTGAAAGCTATGTATATTTGCTAGGTGACTAATGAAGATCGTTTATCCTACATTCCTCTGTTCTGCAGGTGGGTGGTGTGGACCCTAAGCAGCTGGCTGTTTATGAGGAGTTTGCCCGCAATGTACCAGGCTTCCTGCCCAGCAACGATCTTTCTCAGCCCACTGGATTTCTGGCCCAGCCTATGAAGGTGTGTACAAAATCAACACCTATTTTTGGGTCTATTTCAGATAACATTATGCATGTTCGTGTTTATACGCTCAAAGTTGCTGAATTTGCTCTACCTGTTCATTTCTATTTATTTAATTTTCTTTTTTTTTTTAAGTGACATGAAATTGCAAGATACTAACAGGATACCAAATAAATGCTTGTCATTTGACACTTGTTCACATATACTTGTGCACTGATTGCTATAAATATAACAGATGTGTTTTACAAATGTACGGAGGACCAAACCTACAGAAATCAAAAATAAATATGTAAAGAGAGAGAAATATAATAGAGGCATAAAATAAATAAAGGACTAAATAAAACAAATGATTCATTTTTAATTAAATTAATCAAAAATTTTGTATTACTTTCATTTATCCTCTGTTTTTAAATGTGTTTTTATTCTTTATGTATTTTATTTTTATTGTAGGTTTTTTTCATAAATTTTTATTCATGCGTTCATTTTTTATATTTATTTATTCCTGTCTGTATTAGTTTCCTTATTTATTTATACATTTATTTATTTTTGCTTTTCTGTGTGCAACATGCAAATGAGGAGGCAGTCGTTGCGTAGCTCCAGTGCATCATTGATTGAGAGCTAAATGTGTGTGTATATGAGAGAAATAAATGTATAAATATGGAAATATATACGTGTGAGAATAAATATAAATGAACCTATAAATATAAAAATAAATGGAAAAAATAAATAAAAGAAGTTAAAAAGAATAAAAATAAATAGAGAATAATAAATGAAGGGGAAAAGTAACACAGAAATTTAGGATAAAATGAAATTAAAAATTAATATTTGTTTTATCAAGTCATTTATTCCTTTGTTTTCCTATTATATTTGTTTGTTTTATTTATTTATTTTTAATTTCTGCAGGTTTGGTCCCCCATACAAATGAGGTTGCTTAAAGTATCTTGGAGTATTTAATCAGATTCCAGTCTAACTTTAAATCCTCACTTGTCTCTTGTGCATCAGCAGCAGCAGGCGTGGCCTACGGATGACATGGCTCACATCTACGATAAGTGCATCTCTGACCTGGAGCAGCACCTGCATGCCATCCCTCCAGCTTTGGCCATGAACCCACAAGCCCAGGCCCTGCGCAGCCTCCTCGAGGCTGTGGTCATGGCACGCAACTCCCGCGATGGCATCACTGCACTGGGCCTGCTGCAGAAAGTGAGTTGAAATAATTTTTATTTTTTTCATTTTTTAAAATAAATATTCTTTTTTAAATTGCTTGCGTTCTCAACTTCATCTCTCTTCAGGCTGTCGAGGGTCTGTTGGACGCCACTAGTGGTGCAGATGCAGAGTTGCTGCTGAGTTACAGAGAGTGCCACCTGCTGGTGCTGAAGGCACTGCAGGACAGCCGTGCTTACGGGCCACAGTGGTGCAACAAGCAAATCACCAGGTCGGTTTTAAAAACATGGCATCAGAATAAGATCTTAAGTCATATAGGTTTTAAGAATTACTCTTTATAAAAGAGTAGGCATAAAGCATTCTGAGGTTTTGAAGTGGAGGGTTTTTTTTGTCCCCCCCGCTTTTTTTTTGGCTTTTTTTCTCTTTTTTTTTTTTCTTCCCATTTTAAATCTCAATTTTAAGTCCCTTAAGATTTAGATTGTTTATTTGTACACACAACTAGACCATGTTTAAAATAAAATACTTTTGACCAGTAGTGTAATCAGATATGGTTTAATAAGCTCCGGCTGGCCCCAAAACTTGATTAGGAGGTGGGGATTGCACCAACTAGCATCAACTCCTCTCAATTCTGAAAAAGTTACATATTGTCTCATTTGGAACGTGCTGCTTAATATGCTACAGGTGCCTGATCGAGTGCCGTGATGAGTACAAGTACAACGTGGAGGCAGTGGAGCTCTTGATCAGAAATCACCTCGTCAACATGCAGCAATATGACCTGCACCTTGCACAGGTAAGGTTCTCATGTATGCATGTCCCTGTCTTTCTCTTTAGAAACCTTGTCCTGTGTGACTTTTAGACTCAATTGATTTGATTTGAATGAAACTTTGAAGATTTTTATACTTTTTTTTTTGTTTGTTTGTTTGTTTCTTTTCCAGTCGATGGAGAACGGTTTGCACTACATGGCGGTGGCGTTCGCTATGCAGCTGGTGAAGTTGCTACTGGTGGACGAACGCAGCGTGAGCCACATTACCGAAGCGGACCTGTTCCACACCATCGAGACTCTGATGAGGACCTGTGCACACTCCAGAGCCAGTGCACCGGAAGGGTTAGCTAGCACACATGCTTTTGTATCTAATTCATACTGATGAGTGTCTCCTGTATTGTGCTGTATCTTTTGTAGTGTGTGTGACATCGCACTTTATAATCGCGACCATTTTGAGGACTGATCATTGATAGTCTATGCTTCATTAAGTAGATTTATGTCTTCATTTGTACTGATAAGTGTCTGCCCTAATACACTGGCTATGTACTATATAGCAACAAGAAGCAGTGTCGTGTCTGGTGATGTGGTGGCGCAATTTTGAAAGTGGACACATGCCTTTTGCTTTTGGAATTCAACCCTGTGTTGTTAACTGATGAAGTTCTAACATGGTCTTTTTCAAGCCTGCCCCAGCTGATGGATGTGGTTCGCTCCAATTACGAGGCCATGATCGACCGTCACCACGGAGGACCCAACTTCATGATGCACTCTGGGATCTCACAAGCATCTGAGTACGACGATCCCCCAGGCCTGCGTGAGAAAGCGGAGTATCTGCTGAGAGAGTGGGTTAATCTGTACCACTCGGCTGCTGCTGGCAGGGACAGCACCAAAGCCTTCTCTGCCTTCGTGGGTCAGGTTAGACCAACTTTAAAAAATGAATAAATAAATAAATTGCTAAACTCTATATTCTTTGACAGTATCTATAACATACTATGAACACATGCATAACTGTATAATGTAGCCATGCTGTGCATAATATTAGACATACAAGTTTTGTCGTTGCGCTGTTGACCGACATTAGATTCTAATATCGTCTGATTTCACCACCAGTTGCCATCGTTTTTAAAATCGCAGGCCAACATGGTCTAAATGGCACGGTTGTATGTTTCTCTCTTTCATGCACTCCTTCTTTCACACATCTGTTCACAGATGCATCAGCAAGGCATTCTGAAGACTGACGACCTCATCACCCGATTCTTCCGGCTGTGCACGGAGATGTGCGTAGAGATAAGCTACCGTGCTCAGGCCGAGCAGCAGCACAACCCGGCCGCCAGCGCTGCCATTATCCGCGCCAAATGCTACCATAACCTGGACGCTTTCGTCCGCCTCATCGCCCTGCTAGTCAAGCATTCCGGAGAGGCCACAAACACAGTCACCAAGATCAACCTGTTAAACAAGGTGCGGGATGAAAGATGGACTAACGTGACACGCCTCTGGCAACTGTGGATTCTAATCCTATTTAGAATTGGCAGATATTGATGCGTTGGCAAAGGATCTTGTTTTGCTGAGGATTCAGGGTTTTGGACTGATTTGCCTTTTGGTGTATGTGTGTGCGTGTGCAGGTATTGGGCATTGTAGTGGGTGTGCTGATCCAGGACCATGACGTGAGGCAGGCGGATTTCCAGCAGCTACCCTACCACCGCATTTTCATCATGCTGCTGCTGGAGCTTAATGCCCCTGAGCATGTACTGGAGACCATCAACTTCCAGACCCTCACTGCCTTCTGGTAACAAGTTTGAGTCTAGTGCCAAAGCCAATTAAAATGAAATGTTTGTTTTTAAAATGACCACATTGCATTGTTCTACTAGTTACTACACACACACAATTGCTTTACGGCATTATGGCATCCTCCCTATGCAAAATCCGTCCGAAATTTGTGTAACCTTCAGCCAAGGTTGTACTTGGCGCCCAACTTTGTAGCGTTGCTTATATGCTCACCGGTGTATCTTGTAGGGCTGCTCGATTATGGCAAAAATCATAATCACGATTATTTTGGTCAATATTGAAATCATGATTATTAAACACGATTACTTATTGACTTTGGAAACGAGCATTTTTATTGAACTTTAAAAAAAAAAAAAAAAAAAAAAATTAAGCGGATTTTCTTGAATATAATTCAAGAATATGTAAAACAAAAATTAAATAAATTAAAGAGAGCTGGCGGAGCACGTCACATGACGCATTTCGGCAAATCGCGTAGCCTGAAATGAGCTTTAAACTTCTTTACCCAATGAAATTATGTCTTCTGGTTTAGATCAGCCTTAGATTTAGTTTCTCACTATTAGTGAGCTCTAGAGAGGAAATGAGCATATTTAAACCAGCCGTCATGCTACAAGAATCCAACGATACCAAACGTTACTACTTTTTGTTCCACATCAGACTCCTCGAAACCAAACCGTTTCCAAACGGTTTGATGTTTCTTCACGACCAAAGGCTCTATTTCTGACATCTTGGCTCGAGCTGAACTAAAAATGCTGCAGCCTGGTGGGGAGCGAGTTTGGCCTTTTAGGGAGGGGTGAAAGCACTGTAAAGAAAAATGGCGCACAGTTTTTAAAAAGAAGAAAAGAGTGTTGCAAAATGGAATGCAGCAAAGTAATCGTTTTATCTCAACTATTTTCATCCTCGTCACAAGTTTCTTCTCGTGTTAAATTCTGACATATCCTATAGTTCTACCCCAAAAAAAAAGTAGCCGTAAAAGACACATACTCCTTGTTGTTAATATTCCAGCTGTCTGTTCTATATTTGCAAGTATAAACCGGACCTTTATATTTTGGTATTTTTAGTTAATTGTTAATTTTGTTTTATTAAAGCAACACCTTCCACATCTTGAGGCCAACTAAAGCACCTGGCTTTGTATACGCCTGGCTGGAGCTCATCTCACATCGAATCTTTATAGCCAGAATGCTGGCACACACCCCACAGCAGAAGGTAAGTATTTTCTGAATATGCAGAACATGCTGTTTGTGCCATATTACACCGCTGTTCCTAATTTATTTGTCATGTCTGTCTGGTTGCAGGGATGGCCCATGTATGCCCAGCTGCTGATTGACTTGTTTAAGTTCCTGGCCCCTTTCCTGAGGAATGTTGAGCTTAACAAACCTATGCAAATCCTCTATAAGGTATAAAAGCTCTTTTAATCGCTTCGTCGTCCTAATCCGTGAAACAGTCCTCAAGAGAATTGAAATGGAAATCACTAGCCCTGTATTTGTAGACCGATTTCCTTATTTCTGCGTGTCGTGAATCTTTTAGGGCACCTTGCGGGTTCTTCTGGTCCTGCTGCACGACTTCCCAGAGTTCCTGTGTGATTATCACTACGGCTTCTGTGATGTGATTCCACCCAACTGCATCCAGCTGAGAAACCTGATCCTGAGTGCCTTTCCCCGCAACATGAGGCTTCCGGACCCCTTCACTCCCAACCTCAAGGTAGCACGCCCATGTCGTTCACTACGAAGAGGCGTCTCTGTGTGATATTTTGTGCCCGTTATTCCTTATAGAGAGTCTGAACCTGAGCGAAAGGGATAAGTTGTGTGTTTTTTTTTTTTGTTGTTGTTTCGTTTGCTGTTTTTGGTTTTAAAATGGCCTCGCTCGCATGCTCTCGGACTGACGGACCTGCCAACCTTTACACAATTTGTGTAGGAGCTCTGCATTTTAACATCTGCATGCTCTGATTAATGGATAATGTTTACTTTCATCTCGATTTTCCTGTTTGAAAGATGTACTGACATGCTTATTTTATTAATTTTTCGGTCAAAGAAAATGGGGAATGTTTTGAGATTATTAACGTGAAATAAAAATGTATGACTAAGTAGTTATTAATAAAATGTACATGGGTCTAAAGTAAGATGTAAAATCTAAGGCTACAACAAAGTGATTAAAATCTAAGCCTGGAATGCATGTAAATACAGCAGGGCTTTACCGTAAGCACCAGGCATGGAGCAGCTCCTCGCCCTGTAAAACCCTGCATGTACCCTGCAGTCAAAAGTTTAGACACTTACTCTTTTTTATTTTTCCCCCAACGTTTTAGAGTAATAGTCATCAAAACTGTGGAGTAACACACATGGAACTATGGGAATTATGTTGTGATGAATCCAAAATAAATTAAAATAATTTAGTATTTTATCGTCTTCAAAGGAGACAACCTTTTTGGCTAGAATTTCCAGAAATGTGTTCTTGGCATTTTCTCAACCAATTTCTTGAGGAATTTCCCTGAGCTACTTTTTAAACAGTATTAAAGGAGCTCACACCTATGCTGGACACTTATTGGCTGCTTTTTGTGATATTTCGCTCCGAGTCTTCAGTTAAAAATATATATTGTAAATAATGTTATTCATTTCTTTCATTTGAAAACTGTTGGCACAATTATATTTTTGTCTCCAACACAGATTTTAAACATTTAATCATACACCTTCAGATCAAAAGGTTTTTAAGATCATGGGAAACATTTCAGGCCAGTGTCTCCAAACTTGTTACCGGTAGTGTACGTGCACTACAGGTGTTCTGCCTTATACATGTGATTTTTGATTTTGTAGATTGATGAACAGGGTTCTTACAAACACGCATGTTACAGTTTGATCGTTTCTTGTGAGGTATTGTTGTCTAACGTTTTGCGGGTCTTTAACCAGGTGGACATGCTAAGCGAGATTAACATCGCTCCACGCATTCTCACCAACTTCACCGGTGTGATGCCTTCCCAATTCAAGAAGGATCTGGACTCGTACCTGAAGACTCGCTCTCCCGTCACTTTCCTCTCCGAGCTGCGCAGCAACCTGCAGGTAGAGAGGATCCCAGTCCGGTTCATTCCTATGACTTTATGTTTGCATCATGTTTTGATGAGGTCACTTAATTGACTAATTGCGTTTGTTTAAAGATATAGCTATAATCATATGGTGACGTGTAAAGAATAAAACACCTGGAAAAACACTCATTATTGTTACCACGTCTGAAGTTGAAAATTTCACTTTGGTATAACGGCACATCCTGAAGTCTTATTCCTGGTTATGCCACAGAAATGTTAACGGTGTCTCAGTGAAGACCACAGAGACAAAATGACACCGCCCATAGATACTCCTAGCTGTTTAAATGATGCCGTGTGGGTTAATGCCCTTTGCGTTTGCACCAGGTGTCCAACGAGCCGGGAAACCGTTACAACATCCAGCTGATCAACGCTCTAGTGCTATATGTAGGCACGCAGGCCATAGCCCACATCCACAACAAGGGCAGCACGCCTTCCATGAGCACAATCACCCACTCGGCACACATGGACATCTTCCAGAACCTTGCGGTGGACCTGGACACTGAGGGTGAGACCCGTGTGTGTGGCGAAAACTGCTCGTAGCCTTTACTACCTAGCCAAACTAACGCTGATCGTGTGGAACTTTACTGCAGAGTAAGTTCATTAATGTGCCGGTTGTAGCGGTGGTGATCAGTTCATATATTATCACACAGCCCTGGAATCCAGTATTGTGTTATTATACATTGATACATTTTGAGATTTAGAAATTTGGCTGCAGATCCTTATTTTCATTACATTTAACACGCGTAACAAATAACATCAGTAAAACATATCAGTTTAGACCATTTTAATTCATTACAGCCAAAAATTGTGATCGTAATTAAACCGTGCAGCCTGAATGATTTGATTATATTTTTTAAAAAAAGAAAAACAAATGACTGCTGCATTTTGTATTCCTTTAGCTAGTCCATTATACCTCATTTCCTTTTCTCTCTGCTTCTGTCCTTTGTTCAGGCCGCTACCTGTTCCTCAACGCGATAGCCAATCAGCTGCGTTACCCGAACAGCCACACGCACTACTTCAGCTGCACCATGCTCTACCTGTTTGCCGAAGCCAACACCGAGGCCATTCAGGAGCAGATCACTCGGTAGGGAAAACTACTTCTGTCGCTTCAGTGTACACACAGTCTGGGTTTATACTAGCATCAGAAAAACCTTACTTAAAGGGTTTTTAATCATCTCATGGCATATTTTATGGCACACAGGGTACTACTGGAGAGATTGATAGTGAACAGGCCGCATCCCTGGGGACTCCTAATCACTTTCATCGAGCTGATCAAAAATCCTGCCTTTAAATTCTGGAGCCATGACTTCGTGCACTGCGCGCCGGAGATCGAGAAGTGAGTGGTTTGTTTCTTCTCTGAAGCTTTGCTATGGTATATAAGGTGTGTTAGGGGGTGTGTGTGAGAGAGGGGTGTGTTTTAACATGACTGTGGGTCTCGTGGTGCAGGCTGTTCCAGTCTGTAGCTCAGTGCTGCATGGGGCAGAAGCAGGCCCAGCAGGTGATGGAGGGCACGGGTGCCACTTAGGCTGCAGGAACTGTTCCTTCCTGAGTCCAGCAAGAGAAACGCCTCTCCAGTCTTCCCTTTAGCCCTCCACCGGCTCCCGGCTCCTATCCGCTCATCTCATCTCAGCCAGCACTGGTGGACTACCTTCACATTTAACAGGGACTGCCGCTCGCCCACGCTAAACTATTTAGGAATGATGATGTTCTTAGCAAAGGGGGGGGGGACTGTTAAACAGTCTATAAACCAACTTCAGTGTAAATATTTAGATAAGGGACGAGCAGATTTTGCGTCACCTTTCCCTCTTGCTAGCCAAAGCTGAGTTCTGACAACAAGCATGATCACATGCTTTAACGTTTTGTTTTTCACTTCTGGTGCACCCAGATGCTTTTTTTATTTTATTTTATTTTCCTTCCTTCCCCATGCTCCCTTGTGCTCTTTTTCTTTTTTCTTTTCTTCTTCTCGCCTTTTTTGGGTTTGGAAGCCTAATTCGAGTGTTCACAGAGGCTGTCTTTAATTTTTCCAGATTTTATTTTTTTTTGTTTTAAAGGGAGCTCTATCGGTGTGGAGAGCTGACGGGCTCAGGACCCGCGCTGTCCTAGAGTGCAGAGGCGCTTTTTGGAGTCACTGGTTTTTGCACCGGTTTAAGACAGCGGGTAGGAGGTTCTCCCTGGCACTTGTAAAATTGTGGAAATATTCAGAAATTTGACGGTAATTTGAATCTTTACAGTTTGTACAAAGATCCAAATTGCAGAACACAAAGGAGGACCAATACAGCCCATTTTGTAAGGATTTTGAATGTTTTGTAAATGTATTGGTCCGTGTGTTGTATTTTGTAGTTATTTCTAGTTGCCTTTAGTTCTTGCTACTTATTTCCTGTATGTATGCATTCTGTAGTTGGCTGCATTAAACACTTGATCTGCAGACTGGTGTTTGTTTATTGTTCTGGTTTTTCAGGATCAAACTCTTAAATGGATGAACTGCATCATATTGAATTTTTAATTTAAAAAAAAATCTAATTCAAACACTGGATTGAGTGTTTATCCAGCTGAGGAAAAACCCAAGAATCAGAGCTGGAGTAATTCATATTCACCAATATTCATTATGAGTGGATTTCCATCACTTCCTCAGTGTGTCCTTATCCTCAAAGACCCACACATTTCTCTTCCATTTTACATGTGGAGTAAAATGGTGATATGATCTGTTTAACAGTGGCAGCTTTTAACCCTCCAACTGAGATGCAATGACACCCTTATGGTGATGCATTAGTTTGATATGTGAATGAAGTTGGCTCACTTGTAGACAAAAAAATCCAACAGAATTTAAACATTTTTACTTTGAATTCTGAACCTTTAACTAGGCCACACTAGTGTTCACTGCCATCAGTGCTGCATTTTCACACACTGTTTCTGGTCTCAGGTTGTAATGAGATCTTGAATGATCAGACTGAAGCTACATTAATCATAAAATAAAACTTTGGCTTTTATTAAAAAAACAACCACCTGGTTTTGCTTCAAGATGGCATTTGTACTGTGTTAAGCTCTGGGTTTGAGACACTGAATTGATTCAGATGTACAGTTTGCACAACTGGTAGCTTCCTTAAAATAATGACATTCTGTTTAGATTAAAATTTTCCTTTATACCCTGAAAAAACCTTGCAGAAGGATTTTCTCTCTTGGTTGGGTGACTTTACTGTAGTGTATGTTTATACTATGCTGTACTGGTTTGAGTGAGCCGCTGAAGCTTCTTTATGATGCTCTTCTGGCCGAGCCGGACATGCAGTGCTCTCCTCTCCCTGTGGCTGAGTTTAGCCAGAGCTTTTGGTTCCTCCATCACGGTGAGATCTGACTCTACGTCCTCTGTGTACAGGCTGAGCGTGAAGCCTGCAGCAGTGTGCAGCAATCGCTTCCACTCTGGAGCCAGCATCACTATTCCCTCAAAACTCAGAGCCTGGGCAGCTCTGGAATCCTCCTCATCGCCCTCGTCTTCCTCCCAGCCTTCATTCTCCTGGAATTCTTGGAACTCCTCTTTACTCATGCAGATCACCTGAACACAGAAAACGGCAGAGACGTTAAATTTCTGGACATGAAAATCTCCTGTGTGTGTAGATTTTGCACTAGTGTTTGTTCTAATGGTGCCTGTTCACAGCTTTAGCCTCCGGGATACAAATCCTGCATCATAGCTGTATGCCTTATGCGTGTTCATTGAAGCCTACAGGGACATAACTGGAAAGAAATATCAAAAATATGCAACAAAACCAAGTCAGGGGTTAAAGTGAGCCAGAGTGTTGAGGTGGCACAGCCAATAAATGAGACTATGTCTACGTTACTTATTATGTAGCAGGTGTGTGTGTGATCACACTAGTCCTGTTACCTTCAGAGTCATGTAGAGCTCTGTGTCAGTCAGTGAACCATTCTTCCCAAAAACAAAGACGCCCTTCTCCCCGACTACATCCATGTCACACAGCATTCTCCACTTGTCCAGCAGGAGGCACTGCTCAGCCTCGTTTTGTGTTGCTTTGAGGGAAGAAATTGGGAATCAAACACTGAGTCACAACAACTTTGGGACAATAATCTATTAAAGGGTGGTGCGATAAAACAAGTTACCGTTACTACTATTAATTTCCTATAACAGCATGTCCCAAAGAGTTTTATTCTTCTTACACCATAACAATTTGCCAACAACTGCATATTTTTAATCAATTTAAACAAGAACGCATTGGACTACATTAAAGTGCACTTGTTTTCCTCCCACTTTTTCTTTGGAATCACACAGCTGGTAGCCTCTCTGATTTCAGGGTACAATACAGGTATTGAAACTCAACCGTTTTGGAGCAAGAGTTTCATTTCGCTTGACGTGTTTAGCAGCAGCAGGTCTGCACCTCGTGGCTTGTCTGGTTTCCCCCCATAGTTCTCTGCTCACATTTGGATTTTAAACCAATACCTTTTAAAACAAACTCAACATGTCTGATGTTGCTATAACTTGAATATGTTCTTATCACAATCTCATTGTGTTTGAGTGGACTAGCACCTTGCACAGCTGCTTTGTACACCGTGGTCATGTGGACGTCAGCCGTGTCGTTGGTGTTGGTGGGAAAAGGCTCCGTGAAGCCGTACATGTGTAGCAGCTGCCAGTTGGCCATCTGACCGTACGTGTTGAAGATCTCCTCACCTTTCCCGATGGGCCGCACTGCCACCATCTTCAAGCACTCCTACAGGTGAGGAAAAGAGGGAGAACAAAAGATCTTAGACATTTACAGCTGAAAAAAATCCTTTGAATAGCCTGAAATTACAAAAGAACTGCAATAATTCAAGGTGCATTAGGTAAGATCGTTAAACCATCTCTAACAGTTAAATAAAGTGAAGTCGAACCAGATTCAAATGATTGATTTATTTTTTTCCTCATTGACCCCATCCACATTCCCACCCGTGTACATGAAGCTCAGCATGTTCGCACTGCCAGCTGAGATGGGCCGTTCAGCTGCTTGAACAATGTTACAACATTATAAACACACAAAATTAAACTGATTTATAAGGATTAAAAATAAATGTATCTACTCAATTCGTAATGTAAAGCTGTTCACTTCAAAGCTTTATACAGATGTGGCAAGGAGCGACATCGCTAGTTCTGCGTCCTGCTTCTTTCCCTTCACCTGTAATAAGTTAATCCATCTTGGAAAAGATGGTTTTACTGTGTTTCTTGGTGTTTTTTTTTTAGAAGCACAGAGTAATTATTATTAATTTTTTTTTGGCTAACAGGAGAATTATCTGGCTGCGCTGGGCACTTGTTGATTTGAGACTGAGATGAGGCTGGAGTAAAGGGGTGTTGGGAAGTGTCTATACAATGACTGACATAAGGCATCCAAACCTCAACAAGCATTAAGGCCAAGACTTAAACTTTTTTTTTGATGTTATACTAGTAAGAATTTTTTTTTTTTTAATTCTGCATCAATTGTACGTCTTTACTGGAAAAATGCTCCAAGCATTTGCAAACAATTATATTTGCAATACAAACAGTGGATTTTTTTTTAACCTCCACATTATTGAGAATAATAAATCTAATCTAAGAGTAACACTGATGCTATGGCTACAGTTTTTGCATGTCGGCACAAAATCGCTCCTGCCAGTGATTTTTCTGGGGAAACAAGAAAAACAAACCCTAACAGTCTGATCTCAGAATGGTTTGATGGTTCACCTTCTTAAACCTGCACACTGGTGAATTATTATACAAAAAAAAAATCACCAAACCAAACATGTCTGGTACTGCATCTCTCTGGATTATACAGTAAACCTGCTGTTTGAACAGATCTTCAATCAGATTCTTTGGGTGACTGCAGAGAAAACGATGGAAGCGTGTTTCTAACATGACGTGTACGTCAGGCTTACTGGTGTGTACTCTAAATTAGCGTTGTGATTGGACACGTGGTTGAGCATGTCTGCCATTGGCACCATCATTGGGGGGTTGGGATCTTCATCCTCATCTTCATCCTCACCCTCATTTGGCTCCTGGAAGCTGAGATGAACAGAGGAGGTTTTGAGAAAACCATGCAACAATTCAATATGGGTTTCAAAATGGATTCAGTTCATTGCAATCCAACAACATGTCATGTAATATATGCCGCCTTGTCTACGACTCACCTGTAGGCCATGACGAAAGCTACAAGACTCTGATAGAGCTCCAGAGTGTGGTGCTCGGGGTCCCACAGCTCCGGGTGGGAGCGCATGAAGGGCAAAACCGTGTTGTTATACTCCTGCTGGATGTTGGACAGGTCCGTGTCCACTGCCTCAGGGACGCCTGTTCCCTTCAACAGCTTCTCCCTCTCCTCCTTGGACCTAAGACAGTCCAAACACACATTTTTAATGGGATATTTTTCATTCTTAGCTTTAATGCCACCAGAAGGAAACAAGATTTTCCCCCCAGAGATTTCTCTCAGATTTCTTCAGTTATCTCAGATTATCACATTTATCTAAGGTTTCCTTACAGATTGATCATATTTTTTGTAGATTTTTTTCGCACTCTCAGATTTGTCTCAGAGACTTGTCTCAGGAATCTATCTCAAGATTTTTCAAAGGTTTCCCCCCCCCCCACAGATTTATCTCAGATTCATAGAAAAGAAAGAATTTATAGAGAAGAAACTGGCTTCTTCACAGGTTCCCCCCACCTCACAAATTTGGCTCCAATTTATTCACAGATTTATCTAAGGTTTCTTCACCGATTTTTTGTTGAACGGGTGAGAGCTTTCTTGCTTCTTCAGAGCCACATGAAGCCAGAAAATTGCATCTTTTCAAACGTCACAGACTGCATAACACACTCTTGCATGTTCACAAGTGCTATCTTCCCTCTTCCACATACAAAAGCTCACAGATTTGACCTCAGATATGTGACTTCAGCTCAACAAATAGTCTCACTAGACTCGGTAGAGGTGATGATAAAAAAAAAAGAAGGTTTAAGTAGAGGGACAAATTCACATGAAGATATGTAAATGGATAAATACACATACATAATTATTGGTACCCTTCAGAAGAAAGCAGTCGCTCCATTATCACACACCATGTGATATAACATTTAGTTAATTTCCTTACAAATGATTTAAAGCCCTTTTACCAGAACATGGGGTGGTCCAGCTTCCTGAAATCAGGCCAGAGGCTCAGATAGGGCTTCCAATGCGACTCGACTGAGCTGTACTCGTACATCAGCGTCAGGAGGAGTGGAACCCAGCCAGATGGGCTCTCCAAACAGCTCCTTCCTGAAAATGAAGCCACTTAAGAACTCAGGTAGAACATCACTTTTAAGATGAACCTGATTAGAGTCAGTCCAGTGCTCTACCTTCTTCAAGGACCTTCTTAGTTTTGGAAGTGCCAGGATGTAAAACAGCATGTCTGGGGATGGAGAAAAGGATGTGGCCTTCCTCTATGTCTTCTTTAGCAAGCATGCCATAATCTGCTGCTGTGCCTTCTTTACTGAGGTACACCTGCAGCAACATAACAGTTGTAGTTAGTACTAACGTTCACAGCACACGTGCTTTATATTATATTACGAGGGTTTTCAGGGTCCTTGTTTGTGTTATCTTCTTGTAATGTCTAGTATGAGCTCATTAACTGCATCAAAGTCCTTCTGTACTTGGTCAATAAATCTCAATTCTGCTACAAATACACTCATAATTTCTGCATTTATGATGGTCTCCAACCTTTAACATTTCATCTGACCAGCTTTTGGATCCTGGAGGATCGTGGCATATATGTGTGTTGATTTTGCCTTATGTCTTTTAATACAGGATGTATTTAGTAAATTCTGATAATCCACTATGATTCATTGATGCTTTATACAGGAACTGTAATCTGATATTACACCTATTTTCTAAAGCATCATAATCACCTAACCCTACGTGCTTGATTTCCATTGACAGATTACATCTTGGTCATTAATTCACACATAAAACATGTCCAGCTTGCCTTGTTGCTGAGGTTCAGATTCACTTCATCACACCACAGTAAGAAGTTGCTCAGAGACTCGTCCACACTGCAGTCTGAGCTTCCATCCTCCCGCTAAAACACACACGCGCACACACACACATTATTACATTATTACATACCCCATATCATATCAGAGCTTCCGATCATTAAACATATAATTTTAATTGTGAACACAAATTATTTAGATTCAACATTACAGCCCACTTTAACACAAACCCAGTGTGTGTTTACCTTTGGTCTCTTTGCATCTGTCGCCATGTCGTTAGAAAAAAATTAAATAAATTTAGCACACTGTTCTACACGTTGCTAACATGAAAACATGTTTCTAAACTGCATTTGAAATATCAAAATGAATGCGCAATCTGACAGGGAGAATCAATAATGCACTTTCTCTTCATGTGAGTTTGATGTGTCGCGTGTTATTGACGTCACACCGTCTTCTTCTTCTGACGTTTTGGGGAATTTTTTTCCTCCGTTGTTTTAGTGCCCTCTTCAGGGCGGTTCAGGGAAATAACTTTTACCTAGCTATGTGCCTCCTAGAGTGGAGTTTAATAGGATTTTTTTGAATTTTATAAAAGCGTAATCCTGTGCTCTTTAAACATTATATAAGTTCTTATTTTTGTTGTTGATATCTTTACACTGCTGTATGACTTCTTCTTTCTCCTGAGTATCTGTTTCATGCTAATAAAACATGAGAAACTGAGTCAGTTCATGGACTGAGATCGTTTTCCTGTTGGATGTTTCTTCAGAGTTTCTTTAAGTCTTTTATATCCTCATCCTAGACTAAAGGATGATGAACAGGACAGAACACTCTGCCCTCTATATAAACAATGTAGAGATGGACTGGTTGTCCAGATTCAGATTTATCTTGGAGTCTATGGTCAGTCTCCTGGTCACTAAACACGTTCCATATCGTGAAGAGAAATCAGAACAATGCCTTTTCTTCCTAATGAGGCTGAAATTGACCAGCCTACAACAAATATGGCTGTATTTATGGAAGTAACAGAATTTATTTATTTATTTATTTATTCATTTATTTATTTATTTATTTATTTATTTAATTAATGTCCTAGCTGTCCAGAATTAATGTCCTAGGTGTCTAGTTGAGATTCAGGAAAATGCCTCCAAACTTACTGGATGGTGCTTCTTCGTCCTTCAGCAAGACCATGATCCCAAATATACTACCAAAGACAACAAAGGACTTTTTCAATGCTAAAAATTGGAAAATTCTTGACTTGCCATGTCAGTCACCTGATCTAAATACCATTGAGTATGGATTTCACATAGTGAAAGAAATTAAGGTGATTAGCCCCTGGAACAAGCAGGAGCTGAAGATGGCTGCAGTACAAGCCTGGCAGAGCATCACTGTAGATGATACTCAACACCTGGTGATGTCTGTGGGTTGCAGATTTTGACAAGCAGTCACTGCAATGCAAAGGATATGCAAGAAAGTACTAAATCCATCGGACCTCCCTGTCTGTTCAGAGACAGCTGGGCAAAAATCTTCTTCTTTGCTCAGAGTTGTCCTCAAAACAGTGTCCCTTGTCTTTCTGGTATAGGTAGAACTCCTTACTTAACTTTTAGGCTGAAATTAAAGTACAAAGCTAGATTCAAGCGAATATGTTTATTAAAAAAAAGTATTTCCTCATATGCGAGGAGTGAATGTAGTTGTCTTTAATTTATTTATTCATTTACATGTGATTCATTTACATGTGATTCATTTACATGTGATTCATTTTCATGAGATTCATATTCAAGTGATACATTTTCATGTGATTCATTTACGTATGATTCATTTACATGTGATTAATTTTCATGAGATTCATATTCATGTGATACATTTTCATGTGATTCATTTACGTATGATTCATTTACATGTGATTCATTTACTAATTTGCTTCTCTTTAAATCCAGTTTTAGACTGTGATATTACAAAGGTCTTTTCAGATTATTACTTGCTACACTGTATGAGATAACCTCAGTGAAATTGCCTGAATTCTATAATATAATTTGTTCACCATGTTAGGTTTAAATCCTCTAAAAACAGATTCACAATTAAATAACATTACATCCTTCAAAGCATTGGCATGTTCTGCTTACTCTCACAGTCCTCCAAACTCCCACACCCAAAGTCTCCATAAACAAATGAGACAGCAGTGTATCCTACAAAAACCGAACGTTGTCCACAATGTGAAAACAACTCGGAGAGTAAGCTGAACTAACCAACAAAATTACCAAGACTGATAAACAGTCTGCACACAATAATAAATATAATGTCTTTACCTTTTAAAGACTTGCAACAAATAATATAACAGTGTAGCACGTAAAGCCGAGGAGATAACACTAATACAATTAAATAAACAGAAACTCTAACCCGGTCAGAGCATCAAAACAGAGAAGCACATTAATACAGAAGTAATTTTAAGAGGAGTAAGTCCACAAAATCTAGGAGAAGTAATGCAACGACAATATCTTCAATAAGAATCCGAATTCTGTAGAGCTGGAAGGCCGAGTGCAAAAAATAATAATAATAGAAGAGCGAAAAAGACTCCGCTGTATAGGTGATGCAGTTCACCCCGATATCAAGAGTTTAACATAGTCTCCTGCTTCCTCCGCTGAAATAAAGTCCTCCTGAACACCGTTATATGTAATGCGAAGCCGAGCTGGGTGAAGTATTCCATAGCGAGCGCCCTCAATACCACGAAGTTGACGCCGAACCTCATTAAATACTGCTCGGGCCCGGGCGGTCTTGGCTGTGTAGTCAGGGAAAACGGAGATGGTCAAATCCCTCCCTTTAATCCGCTGGATCTCTCTCGCACGGCGTAAAATGTCAACACAGTCACTGTGATAGTGGAATATGCACACAACAGCTCGTGGTCGTTCACCAGGCTTGGGAAACCGGCTCCTTCTCCAGACCAAACGCTTCTTTTAACAAGGCCGCTACAGCAGCAGTTGTACAGGTGTCAGCGCCCTCTGGAACTCCCACTATGTAGTGAATGTAGTTAAGCAGTTATGTTCTCAGGTCAGTCAGTTGAGTTCAGTCGTGTTACTTGTTATGTTTCATACATCCATGTAGTCTACAGTTATTAGTTTGAAGAGACAAGACAAAAAATGCTAGTAGATCTTTGATATTTGCCACAAATATTGCATCATTGGTCTGTGGAGTACAAGTAGAAAGAAATAAAGAAAGACTTTGTTTGTCACATATACAGTACATTACAGTACAGGAATATTCTTCTCTTTGCACATCCCTGCTTCCTCAAGGGCCCAACCTTCTAATTAGCAACGCAGCACCTTAATCACTGACTACCACCACCACTTTTCTGCCCTGGGTATGTGACAAATAAAATCTTTCTTTCTAAGTATTGAGATCAATTAAATTAAGATCATATGAAAGTCATTTATTGACGTCAATTATTCCATATTATACAGAATGGGAAACAATCCCATAAACCACTATGTAAATGATTGACAGCATGCACAGTTTGAGAAACAGATGGCTCACACATCCTCAGCTAGCAGGTTTATTAAATAGTACCTGCAAAATACAAGTGTCATCGTCAACAGTGAAGAGCCAACTCCAGGAGTCTGTCCTTCTAGGCAAATTTAAAAGAAAAAGCCATCTCTGCGATTGTCCAATAAAAGGAAAAGTTTAAATGGCCAAAAGACCATAGATACTGGTCAAAGGATGATGGGGGGGAGGGGGGGGGGGGAGTCTAATGGACAGACAAAAAAAATGTTTGATGTGTTTGGATCACAGAGAAGAACATTTGTAAGGCTCAGAACAAATGAAAATATTCTGGAGGAGTGTATGGTGGAGGAAATGTGCTGGTCTGGGGCTGCTTTGGTGCTGGTAAGGTGGCAAATTTGTACAGGGTAAAAGGAATCTTGAATAAGGAAGGTTATCACTCCATTTTGCATTGGAGCCAATTCATCCTACAACAATACAATGACCTAAATAACTGTTCTAAATTATGCAAAACCTATTTAGGGAAGAAGCAGTCAGCTGGAATGTCTGCAGTCAGCTGTTTGTAATGGATTGGCCAGAGAAAACACAGGATCTCAAAACTATTGAGCTGTTGTTGGAGCAGCTTGACCGGATGGTATGGAAAAAAAAATTGCCCGTCAAGCCAATCCAACTTGTGGGACCTGCTTCAGGTAGCATGGAGTGACATTTCTGCAGATTTTCTCAATAAACCGACAGCTATAGTGTCAAAAGTCTGCAAGGCTGTAGTTGCTGCAACTGTAGGATTCGTTGATGAAAGAAAAGTTTGAAGCACTAAATTGTTACTTCAAGCAGTAATAATTATCTTTATACCTTGTCAATGTCTCTACTATATTTTACAATAAACAATTATCCAATAAACCTTGAGATGTTTTGCAAAAACCCACCCACCTACACTCCCATTAACCCCCAGAGACTCATGATTTCCTGCAGGGCTCAAAATGATGTGTTAAAAACCTGTTGTGAGCATTAAATGAGAGTTAATCATTCGTCCCATTAAAACACATTGTAATTGAACCTGCCAGAGATGTCCAAAGATGCACGGCTTCTGAGTGTATACAGTATCAGTGCTGTGTCAGGGGCTTCAAAGGAGATTCTCATGCACCTTGTGCTGTCCACAAAATACAGTTTGAGATCAATGAACAAACAGTGTTATAATGCAGTGAGATATTTGATCATTTGGCTCACTAAAGTGCTGAATTCCACCAACACTAATACTGAATATAGACACTTTGGTAAGCATTTCATTTCATCATTGCATTTTGATGACATTTTAGGGGAACCCAGGCTTCCCAATGTTGTCTATAAAGCTGAACTGTGAGGTTATGCTAAGGTTGAATGTGTTCCAGGACAGCCTTATGAGTAGGTGATAGGTAGTGTCAAAGACCACCCTGTCTGTTCAGATATGGCTAGATAAAAATCTTCTCTTTCAATGTCCAGTTTTGTCTTCAAAAGAGTGTCCCTTGTCTTTCTCGTATAGTTAGAACTACTTATTTACCTTTTAGACTGACATTAGAGTACAAAGCTAGAGTCAAGCAAATGCGTCTATTTCAAAAAGTCTCTCCTCATATGCAAGGAGTGAGTGTAAGTTAAGGAGTTATGTTCTCAGGTCAGTCAATTGAGTTCAGTCGTGTTACTGCTTCGTACAAGTAGGGACATTCATTTTTTTAAAAATAAAATAATGTGAAAATAAATGATTAAGTTCAGTGTATTATGAAACTACTCTGCATTACACAGAAAGGGCAACAATCACATAAACCACTGTGTAAATTATTGATAGGATTCATAGTTTGAGTTAGTTCAACTTGTCACATCGCTATTAGTCCTAAATTGCCCCTGTCCCAACTTTTTTGGAACCTGTTACATGTATCAATTAAAAAAAAAGTTATCTTCAAAAAACTATGCAGTTGATTAGGTAAAACCTCAAATACCTTGTCTTTATATATTTTTGTTTGAATACAAGTCAAAGTACATTTATAAATCACTCCTCTTTTTTTATTTGCATTTTCCATACTATCACAACGTGTTCAGAATTGGGGTTGTATTAATGTCTCCATGTCCTGATAAGATAACAATGCTTTACCAGCATTATGTAGATTGCAGAACCAAGTTTTGACCAGAGCTTTTGTATTGGCAGAGAAATGGAGACAGGAGTCAAAAATGACACCAAGATTCCTATTGGAAGCTTTCGTATTAGCACCTGTTGCTAGTACCTGTAGGCACCAAAGGTGATTAAGCTAGCCAGCTTGCTTCCTCACATGCATTAACAACCCCAGTGATTGCTTGCAGTTATGAGCATTATGTCATTAACAAGCAGGACCAACTGTGCGAGTGTACTGCAATCGCAATGTGCCAAACCCTTTGTAAAACAGCATGTCAGTGGTCTTTTATTGGGGATGCATGCAGTAGAGATCTTCGCACAAAGCTACATCAGCCAGTATTAGAGTACCAGTATTACCAGTATACTGTATGACACTACCAGTGTGGGAACGTCCCATATATCAGTATGGGAACGTTTATAGCCTCTATCTCGGGAGAAACCCAGTTGTTGTTCTTAATGGTTTGAAAGCTATAAAAGAAGCTCTGGTGACCAAATCTGCAGACTTTTCAGGACGCCCACAAAACCTGCTTATCAGCCATATAGCTGAAGGAAAAGGTGAGATTACAAATAATTACCTACCCATCCATTATAAATAAAATTTCTTCGTGATTTTAAAAGGATTTTATTTTACATACAAATAAGTACTGACATGCACTGACTCTGAAATAGAGTTACTGACTTGAGTAAAATGTAACAGGAGTCATAATGGCTGATTATGGTCCTGCATGGAAGGAGCATCGGCGCTTTGCACTCATGACCTTGAGGAACTTTGGCTTGGGGAAACAGTCTATGGAGAACAGGATTGTGGGAGAAATCGAACACCTTGGTGCAAAATTGGAAAAGCATTCTGGTATCATATAACATTAATAAAATTCCTATTGATGACAGCTGTCCAATATAAGACGTCGTGCCCCATTTTAAATGCCGATGAACATTGATTTTCTATTTGTAGGAAGCACCTTGAATCCTCAGACTTTATTCCACGATGCAGCATCAAATATCATCTACCTGGTTTTGTTTGGTACTCGCTATGAATATGACGACAAAACCCTGAAACAATATGTTGTGCTGTTTACTGAAAATACTAAGATTGTTAATGGACCTTGGTCTATGGTGAGACATTATCTTATCACCTGATCACTACCTTCATTTACACTATTACTAATTCTAAGTAAGTTTTTAAGAAAAAAGCTGAAAGAATTAATGTCCCAATTTTTTTATTATAAACAACAGAATCTCCTGCATTCTTATAGATCTATGATACTCTTCCACTGGTGAGATCCCTGCCTCTTCCCTTTAAGAAGACTTTTAAAAACACCTACACACTTAAAAAATCAACAATGACCATGATCAACAATCACAGGACAACAAGAGTCCCAGGAAAGCCAAGAGACTTTGTCGACTGCTATCTGGATGAGCTGGATACGGTATGTGTTTGTGTGGGTATAAAAGAAGAAGCCTTTTGTTTGTCACATATACATTACAGCACAGTGAAATGATTTTCTTCGCATATCCCAACATGTTATAAAATGTTGGAGATTCCGTGAAATGCCAGCACAATCTTTAGCAGTGGTGGCTCAATGGTTAAGGCTCTGAGTTACTGCTCAGAAGGTTGGGGGTCTCTACTCTAGGGGTACCGTATCATGGCTGACCCTGCAATCTGACCCCAACTTTCTATGTAATTCAGTTAAATGTTAGTTGTATAGGGCTTTTAACCAAAGCCATTGTCAAAAAGCATCTTTACAGACATCTGGATGTAGACTTAGAACCTGCTGGCTCAAATTTAGCCTATTACCCAAAAACACTTAAAATTCAACATAGAAGCAAATACTCACATCTATCTCCGAACCCAGTTGGAGATAGAAAAAAAGACACCAGCCGTGAGTGAGAAGAAGCAAGGGTCCAGATTTATTGGTTCCGTTCCACCACACGAGATCCACACCGATGAGAATTCTCAGAAGTGATCTGACACCCGGAGCTCAAGCTCCAGTATTTATACTGTATTTACACAGTAGATAACCAATCTATTTCAGAAAGACTATGATATCAATACCAGTAGGGTTAAAAAAGAGCTCATCTACATTACCATTAGGTTCTGAAAGAGGCCTTTCCAATTTACCATTAGGTTCAAAAGTGGAGAGAGACAAAACAATTTAGAGAGACCTTGGTCTCACTGTTATCTTGCGGGGTCAACAACAAACCCTAATGAGTAAACCAATGGTGATAGTGGCAAGGTTCAAAAGGGAACCCACCCTTTTCTGGGTGGCTTCAGATACTGGATGAGATTATAAATCATTACTCTTCTACAGCTGTATAATGTAAAGACAAAAAGTCCAAAGAGTGTTGAAACAATAGTAAATATGAGTATATTGTGAATAAGTGTCCTGGAGTGAGCACACGATAGTCTTTATGATTAAAGAAGCAGTTCTGATGTATTAGTCTTTTGTACAAGTAATTAGTGTGACATTTTACTAGAAGTCTATCGAATGTGAATGAAACCAAACTATATTAAGGACGCTGGCTGCTGAATTCTGTACTAACTGGATTGTCTTGCCTTTAACAGAAAGACAGTGGATCCTCCTTTGATGAAGGACAACTAACAATGTATATTCTAATCTTGCATGTAGCTGGGACTGATACCACCTCCAACACCCTCCTTACGGCTTTCCTCTACCTCATGGCTTATCCAGACATTCAGGGTTTAAACTTTAAACTACTTCATTGCACTTAAATATAAGTCTTGTTGCATAAACCTTAAAATGTTTGGTTAATAAATAATTTGATTCATAATAGAGCCAAACACATTGTTTCTAGAGAGATGCCAGCAGGAGATTGATGAGGTTCTACAGGGAAAAGCTCATGCGTCTTTTGAGGACAGACACAACATGCCTTACACACAGGCTGTGATTCATGAGTCTCAGCGCATCGCCAACACTGTCCCTCTGAGTGTGTTCCACTGTACCTCAAGAGATACTGAACTGATGGGCTACAGCATCCCACAGGTGATGATTTCAAACAATGGTTAAATTTACCTCCTGCTACCCATGTTGACGTTTTTCTTTCACTGTTTTTCAGGGAACTATAATCATCCCTAACCTCTCCTCAGTGCTGAGTGAGGAAGGCCAGTGGAAGTTTCCTCATGAGTTCAACCCATCAAACTTCCTCAATGAGCAAGGACAGTTTGAGAAGCCTGAGGCATTTATGCCCTTTTCTGCTGGTGAGAGCTCAGGATAGTGTTAAAAAATAATCCAAACCTGATTTATTCGAGCGCTTTCAACATCAATTGTGGATTTGACTTCACAGAACACTTCTCTTACATAAAAGGAATAAGTAAATAATGAATTAACATGGTAAGCTAATGTGTGTCTATGTGTGCAGGGCCTCGTGTGTGTCTGGGTGAAGGTCTGGCTCGCATGGAGCTGTTCCTCATCTTGGTCACCCTGCTGCGCCGCTTTCGGTTCATTTGGCCTGAAGATGCAGGAGAACCAGATTTCACTCCTGTATTTGGAGTCACACTTACACCCAAACCATACAGGATGGGAATCAGGCTGAGACAGCCAGCTAGAGAAATGTAGAACTAGTCAGGAAATATACTGTATACTGACAAATTCTTTATGGTAAATGAAACAGTATTATATCACAATAAATGAACGAATGACCAACAATAGGATAACAAGACAAAATGAATGTTAAGGATGTTAATATTAAGAAGGTTAATTTGAATATTGGTAGGATCTAATTAAAGCTTGTTTTTCTCATCTGTATCTTGTTCTGGTTTTGTTTGTAAATGTTTAACCTACCAGGGAAATCATGGCAGGACAGCTTTGTGAGTAAGTTATATTTGGTGTCAAAGACCTTCATGTCTGAGATGATCAGACCAAACATTTCCACTTCAGTGTCCAGAGTTGTTATCAAAAGAGTGTCATATGTCTTTTAGATATAGGAAAAACTAATTACAATTCTGTATTGTGTTTATTCTTGTGAGTTTAGCTAAATTCAGGTGCATCCCTATTCAAACTTGCAAAAAAATTCTTTTAGAGTGGCATTATATACAAAGCTAGGTCCAAGCAAACGACCTATTTAAGAATTTATGTAAACCACTGTGTAAATGATTGATAGGATTCATAGTTTGAGTCAGTGAAAGGTCTTGGTGTAGCAGCCAAATGAGCATAGTGTGTAGAGCAGAGGTACGACAGTCATCATGTTGGGCTCCTTAATTCTTGTAGGGATTTGCGTATACCTCTTCTTCCTCTTAATCAGGATCCAGAGGCTCAAGAACTTCCCACCTGGGCCACGACCCATGCCCATATTTGGGAACCTTCTTCATCTAAACATCAGAAATCCTCTGAAAGACTTTGAAATGGTAAGCTGTTACATTGTTGTAATACTGGAGCTATAACTGAAACAAAGTGATGTGTTTATTACTGAAATAGTCTTCTAAACATGTCTTAACTGGGATGGTTTATCTGTGCTTTAAATTTTTTTTTGTTGTGGTTGAAGATTTGAATGGAAAACTTCTCTATTTGGGTCTTTGGTGCATTGGAACAAGAATACAGTTACTATGAGCAAAACTAATGATGTAAGAAAATGTACTGGAAAATCTGACAAGGCAAACAAAAACACAAAATTAATATTAAACATTAATACTGAATGCAAGACCTCGTTCATAGAGTAATGGCATGTTCACTGCATCAAACTGGACTGGGGGAGGAGACCGGAATACTGGGTGGAATCCCCAGAAGCACTGGGAGAACATGCAAACTCCGCACACAAAGGGCGGAGGTGGGATTCAAACCCTCTACCCCAGAGGTGTGACACGAACGTGCTAAGCCATCGTACCCCCTAAAATAGGATCAAATGAATTATAAAAAAAACTAAAAAGTAATTAAAATATACACACAAGCACCCCTAAACACAAACCATTAAAACTGCCCAGAAAGCTTTTTAGCTTTATAAACAGCTCAGTTGAGCCGGCAAGGCTAATATACAGTATAATGAAAAACCATGATAGCCTTTTAATTACAGCCTAGTCCTATGCAGAGATAGTAAACCTTGTGCAGATGACCTCAATGACCTCTCATTGCTGTGCAAGGAGACCAGTTCAGATAGGTACTCTCAGGCCATGTACCGAGTACTGACAGGTGTGATGTGTTCCCTGAGCTTGGTTTCGGTGAGCAGATGCGTAGCTGCATTTTGGACAAGTTGAAGCTGAGATACTAGACTCTGATTGAGGCATGTAAACATGGAGTTGTAGTAGTCCAGCCGTGATGACACAAGAGAATACAACCCCAATTCCGTAAAAGTTGGGACAGGATTATTTGCAGATGCACCTGTTGGAAGATTGGCGATCCTCGATCCATCCTTGCTTTTGAAGGACTAATCATTTTTTTGGAGGCTCCTTATATACTATGATTAGACGATTGCCTCACCTGTTTCACATCACCTTCTTATTTCAACTTGTCACATCGCTATTAGTCCTAAACTGCCCCTGTCCCAACTTTTTTGGAACCTGTTACATGTATCAATTTAAAAAAAAAGTTATCTTCAAAAAACTATGCAGTTGATTATGTAAAACCCTCAAATACCTTGTCTTTATATATTTTTGTTTGAATACAAGTCAAAGTACATTTACAAATCACTCCTCTTTTTTATTTGCATTTTCCATACTATCACAACGTGTTCAGAATTGGGGTTGTATTAATGTCTCCATGTCCTGATAAGATAACAATGCTTTACCAGCATTATGTAGATTGCAGAACCAAGTTTTGACCAGAGCTTTTGTATTGGCAGAGAAATGGAGACAGGAGTCAAAAATGACACCAAGATTCCTATTGGAAGCTTTCGTATTAGCACCTGTTGCTAGTACCTGTAGGCGCCAAAGGTGATTGAGCTAGCCAGCTTGCTTCCTCACATGCATTAACAACCCCAGTGATTGCTTGCAGTTATGAGCATTATGTCATTAACAAGCAGGACCAACTGTGCGAGTGTACTGCAATCGCAATGTGCCAAACCCTTTGAAAAACAGCATGTCAGTGGTCTTTTATTGGGGATGCATGCAGTAGAGATCTTCGCACAAAGCTACATCAGCCAGTATTAGAGTACCAGTATTACCAGTATACTGTATGACACTATCAGTATAAACAGTATTATATTAATAATAATAATCTCAACTCCCGAGACTAAGAAAAGGGCTAATTAAAAATTTGGATTTAATAACAGTTTCATAGATGTTAGCTAGGTATAAATTGGCCTCTAACCATTGAAAATGGTTTAATGTCTCTAATAAAAAAAAAAATTCTCTTTAGTTGGCTGAACGTTATGGGAACGTTTATAGCCTCTATCTCGGAAGAAACCCAGTTGTTGTTCTTAATGGTTTGAAAGCTATAAAAGAAGCTCTGGTGACCAAATCTGCAGACTTTTCAGGACGCCCACAAAACCTGCTTATCAGCCATATAGCTGAAGGAAAAGGTGAGATTACAAATAATTACCTACCCATCCATTATAAATAAAATTTCTTTGTGATTTTATTTTACATACAAATAAGTACTGACATGCACTGACTCTGAAATAGAGTTACTGACTTGAGTAAAATGTAACAGGAGTCATAATGGCTGATTATGGTCCTGCATGGAAGGAGCATCGGCGCTTTGCACTCATGACCTTGAGGAACTTTGGCTTGGGGAAACAGTCTATGGAGAACAGGATTCTGGGAGAAATCGAACACCTTGGTGCAAAATTGGAAAAGCATTCTGGTATCATATAACATTAATAAAATTCCTTTTGGTGACAGCTGTCCAATATAAGACGTCGTGCCCCATTTTAAATGAAAATGAACATTGATTTTCTATTTGTAGGAAGCACCTTGAATCCTCAGACTTTATTCCACGATGCAGCATCAAATATCATCTACCTGGTTTTGTTTGGTACTCGCTATGAATATGACGACAAAACCCTGAAACAATATGTCACGCTGTTTACTGAAATTAGTAAGATTATTAATGGACCTTGGTCTATGGTGAGACATTATCTTATCACCTGATCACTACCTTCATTTACACTATTACTAATTCTAAGTAAGTTTTTAAGAAAAAAGCTGAAAGAATTAATGTCCCAGTTTTTTTTTAATAATAAACAACAGAATCTCCTGCATTCTTATAGATCTATGATACTCTTCCACTGGTGAGATCCCTGCCTCTTCCCTTTAAGAAGGCTTTTAAAAACACCTACACACTTAAAAAATCAACAATGACCATGATCAACAAGCACAGGACAACAAGAGTCCCAGGAAAGCCAAGAGACTTTGTCGACTGCTATCTGGATGAGCTGGATACGGTATGTGTTTGTGTGGGTATAAAAGAAGAAGCCTTTTGTTTGTCACATATTCATTACAGCACAGTGAATTTATTTTCTTCACATATCCCAACTTGTTAGAAAGTTGGGGTCAGATTACAGGGTCAGCCATAATACGGCACCCCTAGAGTAGAGACCCCCAACCTTCTGAACCTTAACCGTTGAGCCACCACTGCTAAAGATTGTGCTGGCATTTCATGGAATGTCCAACATTTTATATGTAATTCAGTTAAATGTTAGTTGTATAGGGCTTTTAACCAAAGCCATTGTCAAAAAGCATCTTTACAGACATCTGGATGTAAACTTAGAACCCTAATGAGTAAACCAATGGTGATAGTGGCAAGGATTCAAAAGGGAACCCACCCTTTTCTGGGTGGCTTCAGATACTGGATGAGATTATAAATCATTAATCTTCTACAGCTGTATAATGTAAAGACAAAAAGTCCAAAGAGTGTTGAAACAATAGTAAATATGAGTATATTGTGAATAAGTGTCCTGGAGTGAGCACACGATAGTCTTTATGATTAAAGAAGCAGTTCTGATGTATTAGTCTTTTGTACAAGTAATCAATGTGACATTTTACTAGAAGTCTATCGAATGTGAATGAAACCAAACTATATTAAGGACGCTGGCTGCTGAATTCTGTACTAACTGGATTGTCTTGCCTTTAACAGAAAGACAGTGGATCCTCCTTTGATGAAGGACAACTAACAATGTATATTCTAATCTTGCATGTAGCTGGGACTGATACCACCTCCAACACCCTCCTTACGGCTTTCCTCTACCTCATGGCTTATCCAGACATTCAGGGTTTAAACTTTAAACTACTTCATTGCACTTAAATATAAGTCTTGTTGCATAAACCTTAAAATGTTTGGTTAATAATTAATTTGATTCATAATAGAACCAAACACATTGTTTCTAGAGAGATGCCAGCAGGAGATTGATGAGGTTCTACAGGGAAAAGCTCATGCGTCTTTTGAGGACAGACACAACATGCCTTACACACAGGCTGTGATTCATGAGTCTCAGCGCATCGCCAACACTGTCCCTCTGAGTGTGTTCCACTGTACCTCAAGAGATACTGAACTGATGGGCTACAGCATCCCACAGGTGATGATTTCAAACAATGGTTAAATTTACCTCCTGCTACCCATGTTGACGTTTTTCTTTCACTGTTTTTCAGGGAACTGTAATCATCCCTAACCTCTCCTCAGTGCTGAGTGAGGAAGGCCAGTGGAAGTTTCCTCATGAGTTCAACCCATCAAACTTCCTCAATGAGCAAGGACAGTTTGAGAAGCCTGAGGCATTTATGCCCTTTTCTGCTGGTGAGAGCTCAGGATAGTGTTAAAAAATAATCCAAACCTGATTTATTCGAGCGCTTTCAACATCAATTGTGGATTTGACTTCACAGAACACTTCTCTTACATAAAAGGAATAAGTAAATAATGAATTAACATGGTAAGCTAATGTGTGTCTATGTGTGCAGGGCCTCGTGTGTGTCTGGGTGAAGGTCTGGCTCGCATGGAGCTGTTCCTCATCTTGGTCACCCTGCTGCGCCGCTTTCGGTTCATTTGGCCTGTAGATGCAGGAGAACCAGATTTCACTCCTGTATTTGGAGCCACACTTACACCCAAACCATACAGGATGGGAATCAGGCTGAGACAGCCAGCTAGAGAAATGTAGAACTAGTCAGGAAATATACTGTATACTGACAAATTCTTTATGGTAAATGAAACAGTATTATATCACAATAAATGAACGAATGACCAACAATAGGATAACAAGAAGACAAAATGAATGTTAAGGATGTTAATATTGAGAAGGTTAATTTGAATATTGGTAGGATCTAATTAAAGCTTGTTTTTCTCATCTGTATTTTGTTCTGGTTTTGTTTGTAAATGTTTAACCTAAAAGGGAAATCATGGCAGGACAGCTTTGTGAGTAAGTTATAGGTGGTGTCAAAGACCTCCATCTCTGAGATGATCAGACCAAACATTTCCACTTCAGTGTCCAGAGTTGTTATCAAAAGAGTCTTTTAGATATAGGAAAAACTAATTACAATTCTGTATTGTGTTTATTCTTGTGAGTTTAGCTAAATTCAGGTGCATCCCTATTCAAACTTGCAAAAAAAATTCTTTTAGAGTGGCATTATATACAAAGCTAGGTCCAAGCAAACGACCTATTTAAGAATTTATGTAAACCACTGTGTAAATGATTGATAGGATTCATAGTTTGAGTCAGTGAAAGGTCTTGGTGTAGCAGCCAAATGAGCATAGTGTGTAGAGCAGAGGTACGACAGTCATCATGTTGGGCTCCTTAATTCTTGTAGGGATTTGCGTATACCTCTTCTTCCTCTTAATCAGGATCCAGAGGCCCAAGAACTTCCCACCTGGGCCACGACCCATGCCCATATTTGGGAACCTTCTTCATCTAAACATCAGAAATCCTCTGAAAGACTTTGAAATGGTAAGCCGTTATATTGTTGTAATACTGGAGCTATAACTGAAACAAAATGATGTGTTTATCACTGAAATAGTCTTCTAAACATGTGCATTAGAGGTAATGTTTCTCTGTACTATAGTTTTATGTACATGTAGCCCTCTTTTGTTTCTGGTGGGATTCACATGTCAATCACTGAATTAAACCAATAACTTTAAAATTCATATTAGCCATAGTGCAGAAAACAGGAAATGGCAAATATCCCTACGTACAACACAGCTGAGTTCAGAATGGACAGCTGCAGGTCCACAATCGAACTGATTCATTGACTGCAATCAACTGCATATGGATTGCCTCGTTGAGTAAAAGTAGGTGAGCTTTATCAAATGGCTAGATTGGGATTCGTAGGTGCTCTTAGGTGACACAAAATATTCTGCAGGGCAGCCATAGATTTTGTGATTAGCCTGAGCAGCCGTAATTGAAGGCACTGTGGATATGGTGCTGCTTGCTGGGCTGATGTAAGACACACCATGGGGAACTGTATTCAGTGCTGAACGTTCAGCTTTGCCTAAGTACGGTCAAGCAGCAGGAAGGATGATTGTTTGTTCCTCTCAAAATCCTTTGTCTTCTGTTTTCTCATGCTGTACTGATCTCCTCAACAGGTTTTAGATTGATGGGACTCTAGGTTCCTGACCAGTCCCATTTTTTTGTGTGATTGTTGCAGCCAAAAATGCTTGATTTTGCAGCTGATAAAAATTTGCAATTTTTTGAGGTTTTTGTGCCTTTTTTTTGTGGAAAACAACCTAATGTTAGCGAAATTGCAATTGCACGAAATTGTCATTTGCAGTAATATTTTTTGGTAAATTAGACCTTTTAGCTGTACTCATGTTTGATGTACGTGAATCGAAGAGGGTTTTGGCTAAATGCTTGTTGTGATGACATCACATGACACGTCCTGGCCCAAATCTGTGGAAAATCTGCAGTACTTTTGAAAAATGGCAAGCTCCTCCGAATATTGCAGAGTTTACTTGATTTTGCGTTCATGTCTCTGGTTGCAAAATTGCAAAATCCTGGAGGCACTGCCTCGTAAACTAGCATGTGGATGTTTATAGACCACAAAGCACTTCGGTAAGTTGCTCTGGATAAGGGAATCTGGCAAATGCCATAAAAGTAAATCTTGAATTGCGTGGATCTGCAGCAACCAACATCCATGCCTCATGGTGACTGTCACCACCTTTAGAAATAACCTTCCCCTCTGTTTGGCTGGAGTCAGCGTGACTCTGTCCAACTGGGTGATACAGTACATGCCAAAGTTAGCTGCACTATTCCAATAAGGACCCTGAGGTGAATCTTTTGGCACTGACTGCAGGTTTTTTTAGAGTACCGTTGTCAGGACCTTGACTTGTGTGAACGCACCTGTGGCAGCCTTTACCCTTAGCAATCCATTAATTTACTTGCTTGGTAGTACAAGTGATCTCTGGACACTATGAAAATTAATATTTAACACTTTTACAGAAGAGGCCGAGTGCTTGGCCTTCTTCTGTTTGGCACACAGCTGAGTAGTCTCAGTGGGTCATGGGCTATCAGTCTTGGATTTTTTTGAGGTCTCATATATCACTACAGCTTTGCATCTCTGTTACAGAGTGGACTTTTTATCTTTCTGTACCTAGTACAGTACCTATACAAAACTAGAAATGAGCATTTTAACAGCCTCCGGCAAAGGTGTTTGATCTAGTCAACTTGCCTTTGTATGTGCATTAACAATCCCAGTGACCATTCCCAATAACCATTCTTATGCAGTTATGGCCATTATCTCAGCAACTGTGCCTGGGTACCACATTTTCTAAAGTGCCAAACCATTTGTGAATCTGCATGCCACTGGTATTTTATTTTGACTGCATGCAGGACAGATCTATGTACAAAGCTTTATCAGCCAGTACCTCTAGTGAGGCCATAGGTGTATCTCAACCTTAGATCTTATGCAACTAGAAGTTCAGACAGCATAAAAATAATTTTATAATAATGATAATTATAATAATCCCAATTCCCAAGACTATGAATAGGCCAAGTTAAACAAGTATATCTTAAATCTGGATTCAAGAAGAGTACAAATGACCCTTGAAAATATGTACATAATAAATAAAGACTTGTTTATTTTTAGTTGGCTGAGCGTTATGGGAACGTTTATAGCCTCTTTCTCGGGAGAAACCCAGTTGTTGTTCTTAAGGGTTTGAAGGCTATAAAAGAAGCTCTGGTGACCAAATCTGCAGACTTTTCAGGACGCCCACAAAACCTGCTTGTCAGCCATGTAACTGAAGGAAAAGGTGAGATTACAAATAATTTCCTAAACAACCATTATAACTAAATTTTCTTCGTGATTTTAAAAGGATTCTATTTTACATACAAATAAGTACTGACATGCACTGACTCTGAAATAGAGTTACTGACTTGAGTAAAATGTAACAGGAGTCATAATGGCTGATTATGGTCCTGCATGGAAGGAGCATCGGCGCTTTGCACTCATGACCTTGAGGAACTTTGGCTTGGGGAAACAGTCTATGGAGAACAGGATTCTGGGAGAAATCGAACACCTTGTTGCAAAAGTGGAGAAGCATGCTGGTATCAACATGTTACTTTATTTATCAGGTTCCTGTTGATGATAGCGGTCCAATAGAAGATTTCCTGCTTGATTCTAAAACAAAATTTAAAAAGATAGATTGATAAATATATCTTTTCTATTCATAGGAAGCATCTTGAATCCTCAGACATTGTTCCACGATGCAGCATCAAATATCATCTACCTGGTTTTGTTTGGCACTCGCTATGAATATGGCCATGAAACCCTTAAGAAATATATTTCAATGGTTACTGAAAATACCAAGATATTTAATGGACCTTGGTCGATGGTGAGACATTATCATATCATCTGATCACAGCCTGCATTTGGACTATTGCTAATTCTAAGTACAGACTTGGAGAAATAGTTTAAACAATAATGTCACTAATTAATAAAGAACAGTTTGAACAAAAGAAGCTCTTGTTTATCTTATAGATCTATGATACTCTTCCACTGGTGAGATCCCTGCCTCTTCCCTTTAAGAAAGTCTTTAAAAACAACTTCTTACTTAAGAAAATGACAATAACCATGATCAAAGAACACAAGGCAACAAGAGTCCGAGGAGAGCCAAGAGACTTTGTCGACTGCTATCTGGATGAGCTGGATAAGGTATGCGTTTGTGTGTGTATAATGATTATTCTGGTAATTCATTGACTGTCCAATATTTCATGTTCAATTCATTCCATTTTATTTGTATGGGTCTTTTAACAGTAGATACTGTCACAAAGCATCTTCCAGAAAGATACAGACATCTGGATGTAGATTTAGATCCATAATGAATAAACCATGAGAAAGAACCCTTAAGAGGAATCACTCTAAAGGGAACCCATCCTTTTCTGGGTGAAACCAGATAGTGGGATTACAAGTCATTGCTCATCTACAGTTACATGCTGTAAAGGCAAGAAGTACTAATTGTGTTGAAAGATGTTAAGTATGAGCAGATTATGAATAAGATTCCTGGGATGAGCAAGGGACAGTCTTTGTGATTAAGCAGGAGTTCGTATGTACACAATGTCCAGGTCATCAACTGAAGCAAAGGAGACTTTAGTTTAAACTGTGTTTGTGAAGTGCACTCTTTAGGGAGTCCATGTAAGACCATCCACAGCAGCAGAAAGTGAGTTAGAAGCAAATTTATTCTAGGTACTAATAAACATCCTGTACATTTTGATCAAAGCAGGCAAAGGTCAATTATAATAAACCAACATTTCATTTTTTACATACTGCAGGGTGAAGTGATTCAGTGCTTTGTAGGTCATTAGTAGTATTTTATAATCAATGCAAAATTTTACTGGGAGTCCATAAATTATGGATAAAATAGGGGTAATATGGCCAAAGATTCTACATTTAAGTGCTAAATTCTAAACTAACTGGATGTCTTGTTTTTAACAGAGAGACAATGAGTCCTCCTTTGATGAAGACCAACTAGTAACATACATTCTAAACCTGCATGCAGCTGGGACTGATACCACATCCAACACCCTCCTTACGGCTTTCCTCTACCTCATGGCTTATCCAGACATTCAGGGTTTAAACTTTACTTCATTGCACATCATTATAACTCTGCTGTATAAACTTTAAAAAGTTTGATTAATATTTCATTTGATTCATAATAGAGAGATGCCAGCAGGAGATTGATGAGGTTCTACAGGGAAAAGCTCATGCATCTTTTGAGGACAGACACAACATGCCTTACACACAGGCTGTGATTCATGAGTCTCAGCGCATCGCCAACACTGTCCCTCTGAGTGTGTTCCACTGTACCTCAAGAGATACTGAACTGATGGGCTACAGCATCCCACAGGTGATGATTTCAAACAGTGGTTAAATTTACCTCCTGCTACCCATGTTGACGTTTTTCTTTCACTGTTTTTCAGGGAACTGTAATCATCCCTAACCTCTCCTCAGTGCTGAGTGAGGAAGGCCAGTGGAAGTTTCCTCATGAGTTCAACCCATCAAACTTCCTCAATGAGCAAGGACAGTTTGAGAAGCCTGAGGCATTTATGCCCTTTTCTGCTGGTGAGAGCTCAGGATAGTGTTAAAAAATAATCCAAACTTGATTTATTCGAGCGCTTTCAACATCAATTGTGGATTTGACTTCACAGAACACTTCTCTAACATAAAAGGAATAAGTAAATAATGAATTAACATGGTAAGCTAATGTGTGTCTATGTGTGCAGGGCCTCGTGTGTGTCTGGGTGAAGGTCTGGCTCGCATGGAGCTGTTCCTCATCTTGGTCACCATGCTGCGCCGCTTTCGGTTCATTTGGCCTGAAGATGCAGGAGAACCAGATTTCACTCCTGTATTTGGAATCACACTCACACCCAAACCATACAGGATGGGAATCAGGCTGAGACAGCCAGCTAGAGAAATGTAGAACTAGTCAGGAAATATACTGTATACTGACAAATTCTTTATGGTAAATGAAACAGTATTATATCACAATAAATGAACGAATGACCAACAATAGGATAACAAGACAAAATGAATGTTAAGGATGTTAATATTAAGAAGGTTAATTTGAATATTGGTAGGATCTAATTAAAGCTTGTTTTTCTCATCTGTATCTTGTTCTGGTTTTGTTTGTAGTGGTTCTTTGTAATACGTAAAATTACTAACACTTGGATCCTGTTTTTCGAGTGAACATTGTAGGAATCACAGTATTTTCTATATGTGCTGCCAAAAGCCCCGCTCCACAGAGCTGTCACTGCCAGTGAAGCAAGCCATCATTAGGCTGAAAAATCTAAATAATCAAAATAAACCCATCAGAGAGATTGCAAAAACAATAGGTGTGGCCAAATCAACTACTTGTACATTCTTAAGAACGCACTGGTGATCTCAGGAACACCAAAAGGCCTGGAAGACCAAATGTTTTAGATGACAAATAATGAATTATTTCCAAGGTGAAGAAAAACCTCTTCACAGCAGTTGGCCAGATCAAGAACAATCTCCAGGAGGTAGGCGTATCTGTGTCACAGTCAACAAGCAAGAGAAGACTTCAGCAAAGTGAAGACAGAGAGTTTACCACAAGATGTAAACCGGTGATAATCTTCAAAATCAGTAAGAGCAGATTAGAGTTTGACAAATAAACAAGAATGATGGGAAGAGAGGAGTGTGGGGGATGGAAGGAACTGCTAATGATCTGAAGCATAACACCTCATGTTATGTTGTGGGCATGTATGGCTGCCAATGGAAGTATTTCAGGATGAATTCTGAAGTGTTCAGGGCTATATTATCTGCTCAGATTCAACCAAATGCTTCAAAACCCATTGGATGGCACTTCACAGTGCAGATGGACAATGACCTGAAGTATACTTTGAAAGCAACCTAATACATTGTTAAGGCTAAGAAGTGGAATCCAGTTGAGCTGCATTTCATTTGCTGAAGGCAAAACTAAAGACAAAATGCCCCAAGAACAAACAGGAACTAAAGGCAACTGCAATAAAGAAAATGCAGAGCATTACCAGGAAAGAACCCCAGCGTCTGGTGATGTCTATGGGCTCCAGACTTCAGGCAGTCATTGACTATTAAATGTATTTTTCAAGGAAGCAAAATGGAGGAAGCCCAATTGGCTTTTTTAACTAAGTTCATGTGTATTGCTAATACACTTATATTTGTAATACTGTATACATTTAATGTTTTGTATGATTTTTGCAGCAAAGATTTAATTGGTCAAATCCCTCCCTGTCTGTTCAGAGATTTTCAGTCAATACATTTCCACTTCAATGTCCAGAGTTGTTATCAAAAGAGTGGAGTATAAGTAGTGACATTCTTTTTTAAATTTTTTTTTAGATAAGATAATATGAAAATAGGGAGTACGGTGACTTAGTGGTTAGCACGTTTGCCTCATACCTCCAGAATTGAAGGTTCAATTCCTGCCACGGTCCTGTGTGTGCGGAGTTTGCATGTTCCCAGCGCTTCGGGAGTTTCATCCAGGTACTCCGGTTTCCTCCCCCAGTCCAAAGACATGCTTTGTAGGCTGATTGACATGTTCAAATTTGTCCGTAGTATATGAATGGGTGTGTGTCCCCCAGAGTGTCCCCTGCCTTGTGCCCCATGCTCCCTGGGATAGGATCCAGGTTCTCCGCGACCCAGTAAGGATAAGCAGTAAAAATGGATGGATGGATGGAATATGAAAATAATTGATTATGTTTTATTATGAAACTGAGAAAACATTTTAAGTTGTATTTTCAGTTGAATTTGGGGGAACCAAATGCATTCACTGTGTTGAACTATTTCAATTGCTTTTGTTTCATTTGTTCATTGCAAACAGCTGAAAGGCAGTAAATTTTGACAATAAACCTGATTTCTAATGGGGGTTGAATAATTTCGATTGCAAGTGTATGTATAATCTGATTTTTTTAACTTGGAAAGTAAACATCAGGTAACATCTATACTCAGGGGAAATGGAGAATGAAGTGTTGCACAGCTCTTTGGCTGCACTGACTGAATATGGAAATAAGTTTAACAGAGCCCTCTAGCAAGACTTGCTATTAGGGCTGGGTATTGCAACCAATTTGACGATTCAATTCGATTCGTATTCATATGGTTTTGATTCGATTCAGTATCGATTAGTTATCAATATTTCATTTAAAATGTTAATTTTGCAGATATGGAATCCATGTTTTAATATAAATGCTGGTAACTGAAACCCTCCTACTTGGCTATGTTACTGAAATACACCTTTACTTTAACAATAGGGCCCACACAATTATGTTTAATTACTTTTTACTTTTACATTTAGTAACAAACATTATAACAAGAAATCCTAAATATGTGCATACAATGCACACAAGGTAAGCACAAACTGCACAATGTACATTACTGTAATGAAAATATAAACATTGTAAATGTGCAACAGTGAAATTCATTAACAACTTGAAACATGTTTAAGAAATAAAACCGTTTTCAAAATTCAAAACATGAACGATGGTGACATCTTCAGGACGAGAGGCGAACTACAGATAATTTTTACATGCTCTCAAGTAAAGCACGCCCATTAGAATCGATTCGGGGATTTCCCAAATCATATTTATTATTACTAATTATTTTTCTTTTGAGTGGAGCCACCCTATCTAGGGTGTAGTGTAGCGTTGCCTCTACGCATTCAGTCGCCTGATCGAGTTCTATGGGATCAGACGGTGATCCAAATCTAATTGATGTCTCTGGGAACTTACTGATGAAACTCGGTGCAGTAGCTGACGTGAATGTACGTTTTACGTGGTAGCGTGGCAAGGTGCAAATATTATGATCAATACCCAATTTAAACGAGATGAGATAATGGTCTGACACTGCAGAAGTGCAACTATATTTTCTATATTTAATCTGTATGTTAGTATCAGGTCAAGAGTGTGACCACCACTATGAGTAGGTCCTATTATGTTCCCCTACCGAAGCTAAATCTTCTAATGTTATCAAAACATTTCTTCAGGAATTCCTTGTTACAGACTCCTGCCATTTTTTAATCCCATGGGCAGGGAGTACTAATTTTTCTCCCCTGTCCATCACACTTACACCCGTACTGATTATTGTTTCCTGTCACGGTACTGTAATAGAGGCGGAAGCAAGTGCAGGTAAAGACGTTTATTAATGGAGGCAGGCAGACAAATCCAAAACGTGAAACAGAGGCGTAGTCAAAAACAGGCGATGGTCGGGCGCTCAAACAGGCATATACTGGGCTAGGCAGGAATCGAAAATCGAGGTCACTAGAAACGAGGTCAAAACACTAAACATGAAACGTGAACAGGGAAACGAGAGGTGGGAAATAACAGCGTGGTATCGAGAAAACGAAACTATCTGTAGAACTAACTATGTATCTAACTATCGCAGTATCTAACTCTCTATCGCGGTACGTAACTTAACTAATCTAATGTAATACTCCGCACTGTGTATTGGGAGGAGAGCGGTATATATATATCGCAAACATAATCATCATTAAGTGCTGACGGCTGACACCAATCTAGACACACCCTCAAACAACAGCCAATGACCAAACAGGGAGGAGACAGAACAGAAACAAAACATACACATGTGTCCACAGTAAACAATCGATAAGTTTACATGGACAACAATAATCCAATATTAACCAGATTAAGACAATACTCTGATTAAGAAACTAGCATGTAAACAGCAATTTTTAATTACCTTAATCCGATTAAAGTCATACTCGAAGTAAACACAAATCGAATTAAGACATGTGGCGTACTCCTACTTTAGTCGCATTATCGACGTGTATTACAGACATGTAAACACCTTAATCACACTATTAACATCATGTGGGAGTTTTCACCGCATTTTGCGACAGGACACGTACACACACGGCAGTGCTCAACCGTTTTGGCGGCAAACAAGAGAGCACGGCTGTGTCTGAAAATGCGTACTTGCCTACTATACAGTAGGTGAAATAGATATATATAGTATGCAAAATACATGTATCTCGGCTACTATATAGTAGGTAAGTACGCTGTTTGGGACGCAGCCCACGGCTTCAAGCAGTCGTCTATTTGCATGTATAGTTAGTTAGTTAGCTAAAGGCCCTAGGCTCGATTCCGAGCCATGGCGACTTGGTGGATGAACGATCTGCAGGAAGATCGATCATGTGCCAGTTGGATAAGTTGGGCCAAGGTCTTCTCCGTTGTTGTCTTGATGGTGTCGAGCCATCGGGTTGCTGGTCTTCCTCTTCTTCTTGTTCTTTTGATGCGTCCCATCATAACATCCTTCTCCAGTGAGTGATCTGTTCGTACAATGTGTCCAAAGTAGGCAAGTCGTAGTTTGGTGATCCTTGCTTCGAGAGACATGTCTGGTTTGATTTGCTCCAATATAGATTTATTTGTCCGTCTGGCTGTCTATGGCATTGACAGGATTTGTCTCCAGCACCACATTTCGAAGGCGTCGATTCTTTTCTGTTCTGTTTCTTGACTGTCCAGCTCTCGCTGCCATATGTTACAATGGAGAAGATGAGACTGTGAACGAGTCGTGTCTTTGTGGGCAAAGAAATGTCCTTCGATTTGAAACTTCTGTCCAATGATTTCATCGTTGATTTTCCCATGGCTATTCTTCGTTTCACTTCTTCGAGAGTCGTTGCCTTCGTGTTGATATTTGATCCAAGAAGGCTGAAGTCGTTGATAACCTCAATTTCGTCTCCATCCAGGTCAAGGGTTCGTCGATCGTAATTTTCATTGGTCATCACTTTGGTCTTCTTGAAGTTCAGCAGCAGTCCCATTTCCTGGCTCTCTCTTTTAACTGTCCGCAGTAGGTTCTTCATTCCTTCTTCAGTGCCCGCTATCAAGGTAGTGTCGTCTGTATACCGTAAATTGTTCACGTTTCGGCCTCCAATTTTAATCCCTTCTTCGACCTCGTCCAGTCCGGTTTATAGCAGGCTTATGCTATCCGGCTCTGCACATATAGCATGACAAATAATTAACTGCAGTTGAAGACCTGCGTGAAGTTGGCCCCTCACCCAACGCAAAACGTCGGCAAAATAGTCTCAATCGTTTGTGCTCCGTTTGTGCTGGTTTGTGCCACTAAAGCTTTTTTGTGCTACTTTCGTTTTTAAAATATTAGACATTAAGTTCTAGGCGATGACGTCACCAGCCCCCCACATGCTCCAGATTCACCCCAAATAGTCTCAATGGTTTGTGGTTCGTTTGCCCTGGTTTGTGTCGATAAAAGCTTTGTTTTTGCAACTGTCTTTTTTTTAACAATACAGTTGAAGTAACAAGGTAAAATCCAAATGGCAAAACAAATCACATTAAATAGTCGCATTCACATCATTGCTACCTATCCACTGTGCGTTTTCAAATTTTAAGGGACACAGCGGATCACAGGATGTGTGAAATGTAACATGAACTCCAAGGTAAGTGTTGTTACTTGTTACTGTATATGTTGTTATGTGAATAATAGTCGTAATTTTAACATAAATAAATACACGCACCATAATCTGTTTGCTGTAGCTCTGTTTATACATACATAGTCCGTGTGTGTGTATACACATATACATATGTGTGTGTATGTGTGTGTGCGTGTGTGTGTGCGTGTGTATATACACACACACACACACATACATATACGTACATATATGTATGTGTATATACACACACACACACACGTACATATATGTATGTGTATATATACACATACACACACATATGTATATGTGTATACACACACACATATATGTATGCATACATATGTGTGTATGTATGTGGAAACTTATGACTCAGTGAATTAAGAGTTAAGCCAAAATGATTTTACTTGTGAAATCGAATTACTGTGTACTATCAAACATCCTTTGACGCAAATAATGGATCTTTAAAAACATAAACTTAAAAATACTTAATACTGACATGCCACTATCTGTCTTCAAACCAAGACTTGAGTGCAAACACCATCAAGCCCAACTTCCAGAAAAGCAGAGATGACTCCTCCAAGCAGAGGTAGGAAAACGAGGGTGTGTGGCCTACAACAAAAATACTTGAATTTGTGAAAGTAAATTTAAACAATGCAATCAGTCTTTTGTGTATAACACAGCATGTGGGCACATTTTGTTTTTTTCTGACATTCCTGTCACTCCACTTCTCAGGTAGTCATACATCTCCCAGACACATGGAGACCTCCTGTAGTAGGCCACATAATGCCCAAGAGCATCCTGGTTTAAGCCTCCTCTGAAAGCAATGACTGCCCTTAAAGTAAATCTCTCTCCTTGGAACATCAGATTGGAGGGAAATTCACATAAAGAAAATTCAAAAGACCAGTAATCTTTTGGTCTGGGGGAAAGGGACCCTGGCTCAAAATCAGTGTCATCACTACTGCCACTTGTTTCATAAATAAATAAACCCTAAAGCAGTCCAGATGTTGTGTCTGTTCAATTTAACAAAAGTATATAGAGCCTTTGCAGTGATCTTGTTTTCTTGCTGCTCACTAAGCTCTGTCCAGGTGCTCTGATTAGGAGTAGCTATGTTGCCATTTTGGACTGTGGCTTCTTTTGATGAACGGAGGACTGTGAAAATGGAATCCCTAGTTTCTTGGCCATCTGGCATAAGCAAAACATACTTACCCACTGAAATAATCCTGACTCAAAAAATGTCACATACAGTATAAACTTATTTTCATGTATTACTGTATTTGCCAGAATACAAGGAAAATATAATATATTTGCTAGCTTGGCAACAAGAGATATGGAACTAACGTCTGAGTTGTGGCCATATTGTAGTTATCCATTCAGAACTAGTTATGGCAGTTTATCTTTAGAATTAAGAAAAGAAAACTCCAATACACTTTACATAGCCAACGTTTCAGATTACCACTATATATTGTTGTACACTTTGTACACTTATTACATAGCAAGCTAAACAGCATGATGACATTAACATAATAAATTACACCAGTTACACAAACAGAATATTCAGTTTATCAAATTAAAATGATCATCTAAGTCAGTCATTGCTCTTCTAGGAAAATAATGGTACCTGGTCACAATGCAGGCAGCACAGCAGCAAGACAGTGAGAGGGAGAGGCAGGCTGAATGTAGTGGACATGCAGATGATCAGGTGAGAAATTGTGTTGTGGACAATGATGCAGTTTAGTAGATCACATAGCTACCTAGCTTAATAGGTACCTTAGTAAAGGCATTACAGGCATCTTGTGCCTTTATTAACCATCTTGTGTATGGATTACTGTAGTTTTATGGATCTTATTTGAATCTTAAGATCAGCATACTGCAGTCCATTTAACTGCAATCACTGATTCATTGGTGATAAGATGCAGTTATTTCAACACTACATATTATGTTTATTTCAGGAGACTCACAGGGATGTAGGGACAGAAGTCGTGATTGTGTGTTTAAATGTTAGAGTGTGTGGTTTGCCTGCACACATCTTAGCTCGCCTCTACTTGGTAAGGTAGGTTTCATGGTAGGTTATGGAGCAGAGAATACATCTGCCCACAGGACGTCCACAGCACCCCATAATTTCCCCATGCTGTGGGAGCTTCTATCACTCAAAATCACATTTATTCAAATGGTATCTGTACTCCTAAAACTATTTTCTAAATATGCGCTTTTTCAGTATCAAACTTTGGATGTTGTGGGGGTGGGGGGAGGCTCTGGACTGGTTATGCCCTTGCATGTAAACGTAGTCAATGTCACAGTCATCTACAATAGAAGCGCGTGCACTCGCTGAGAACTCGCGCACCTGACTAGTCCACGCGTGCACACTCTGGTTCTCTGGGCACGTTGCCAGCTGCAGCGCTGTCTAAAGGGGAGATTGTGACATTTCCTAGACAGTAAACTCATACCCTCCGTCCATTCATGTTCTCATAGTTCTATTGTCTTATCAGACCACGCCCCTCTGATCTTAGATTTAACAGTAGGTGGAGGACATACAGTTGCAATCAAAATTATCCAACCCCCATTGCAAATCAGTTTTATTGTCAAAATTTACAGACTTTCAGCTGTTTCTCACAACACACTGCAAAGCAAATGACCCCGCATGGGAAAACCTGAAGTACAATAGCTATTATTATTTCTGCACCCCAAATGTATTATTTCTTTCCCCTTTTCTTGTATTAGTGTTTCATGACGCTTACTCGAATCTAACTTGGACACTAGCACCAAGAGCTAAGCAATTAAAATGTGCTTTATTGTTTTTATAGTTTTATATTTACATTTATGGCATTTGGCATTTAGAAGTACAAACATAAACCTCTTGTAACGAATGCAATTTTTCAATCATAGTTGAAAACAAGATCCAGGGTTACTATTAGCAGTTTCAGCAGTTTAATTTAATATGGCTGAAATATCTGGAATTTGACTTGATTAAACTTATCATAGGATTACAGAAAAAACACAAGATTTTACATATAAGGCCATGGAAAATTAAGTAAGAATGTAAGTAAGTAATGACAGGCTAATTTCTTTAGGAGCCATAAATAAATTTTCAATATGCAGACATATACCGGTTCTACTTTTCTCTAGCTGGCTGTCTCAACCTGACTCCCATCCTGTACGGTTTAGGTGTAAGTGTTAGTCCAAAGATTGGAGTGAAATCTGGTTCTCCTGCATCTTCAGGCCAAATGAACTGAAAGCGGCGCAACAGAGTAACCAAGAAGAGGAAGAGCTCCATGCGAGCCAGACCTTCACCCAGACACACACGAGGCCCTGCACACATGAACAGATACATACATTTAAAATTGCCTCTTTGCCAGATTTAAATGAATTAATCTCTGGTTTGGGTTAACGAGGTTTGCATGAAGTTTGCAGTGTCCTTTCACTCCTGAGTTCTCACCAGCAGAAAAGGGAATAAATGCTTCAGGCCTCTCAAACTGTCCTTGCTCATTCAGGAAGTTTGATGGGTTAAAATCATGAGGAAACTTCCACTGGCTTTCTTCACTCAGCACTGAGGATAGGTTGGGGATGATCATAGTTCCCTGAACACAGAGAAATATATATAAAGAGAGATTAAAATGAGTAGCAGCAACGGTCAAACCAAAGCAATTAAAATCATCACCTTTGGGATGGTGTAGCCCATCAGTTCAGTATCTCTTGTGGTACAGTGGAACACACTCAGAGGGGCAGTTTGGGCGATGCGCTGACACTCGTGAATCACAGCCTGTGTGTACGGCATGTTGTGTCTGTCCTCAAAAGACGGCTGAGATTTTCCCTCTAGAACCACATCAATCTCCTTTTGGCATCTCTCTAGGAACAAAGCATGCACGGTACTATCGTTAGATTAACGAAACCTGTCAATCTGGGCAATAAATATCAAAATTCCAGCACTGATTTAATAAGCAGACTTAGAATACAATGCAATGGATAAGTTATTACTCTGGATGTCCGGATGAGCCATGAGGTATAGAATTGATGTAAGGAGTGTGTTGGATGTGGTCTCAGTTCCAGCTATATGCAGATTCATAATATACACCACAAGTTGTTCTTCGCTGAAAGTAGATTCATTGTCTTTCTATTAAAAAGAATACATAAATAACACATTTTAACATGATTTCTCATCAAGCAAAACAGAAGGGACTTCATTATACAAATACAGACCTTATCAATCTCATCCAGATAGCAGTCGACAAGATCTCTTGGTTTTCCTGGGACTCTTGTTGTCTTGTGCTTGTTGATCATGTCTGCTGTCAAGATTTTAAGTGTGCTGTAATTATCAAAGGCTTTTTTAAACGGAAGGGGTAAGGACCTCAGTATAGGAAGTGCATCATAGATCTACAAGAAAACAGGAGATTTGGCTGTTGTAATATATGCATTATGTTTTCTTCCCTCCTTATCTAAAGCATCTAAAACAAAATAAATAAATAAATAAATAAATAAATAAAAACCTGACTTTTCCCAGCATAAACTTACACCAGGGCGGGAGGAGGTCTTAAACTTTATTGCAACCAGGGTCCCCTTTAATTGAAAATGAACTCCACTGAGTACAGATTTATGAACATAATCCAACTATATAAATAATAGACTAAATGTTTGAATGTGTAAAGAAAATAATATTGAGACATAGAAAGTTTTATCTCAGAACTTTCCAAAAATACACTTTGTGTCCAACATGGCATTACTTATAGAAAATTGCTTATTGCTATAATTTGCAATGACTAAATAACTCAGAATTAAATATAAATAAATAAATATAATTTTATAATGATGGGTCTTGATTTCCACAGCTGTAACATGGAATTAAAACTTTCAGTACTGCTTCAGGATTGTAGTTGGAGCTGAAAGCATTTAGCATTAAGTCTTAATCCAAGTAATAAAAAAATGTTGAAGTGACAACTATATACTGTAACGGCACTGTGGTCAGGTGTCACCCAGAAGAAGATGGGTTCCCTTGCCCCTGACGCCTCTGGCTTGCTCAATAGGGATCTAAATCTAAAATCCACTGCATTTCTGCAAAGCTGCTTTGTGACAGTGTGTATTACTAAAAGTGTTATACAAATCAAATAGAATTGAACTTACCATTGCCCAAGTTCCATTAGCGAGCTTTGCGTTTTCAGAAAAGAGCCGAACGTACACTTTAAGGGTTTCATCGCCATAGTCATAGCGAGTGCCAAACAAAACCAGGTAGATGATATTTGATGCTGCATCATGGAACAAAGTCTGAGGATACATGGAGCTTCCTACAAATAGAAAAGCTATGTTGACGTGTTTTTACTTGCTTTGTACAACCTAGAAGAAGACATTTATTGGGCAGCTATAATCAACAGGAACATGATTAATAAAGAAACATGTTCATACCAGCATATTTATCCAATTTTGCAACAAGGTGTTCAATTTCTCCCAGAATCCTGTTCTCCATAGACTGTTTCCCCAAGCCAAAGTTCCTTAAGGTCATGAGACCAAAGCGCCGATGCTCCTTCCATTGAAGACCATAATCAGCTATTATGACTCCTGATTCATTTTACTCAAGTCAGTAACACACTTTAGAGTTGCACTAATGGTATATAATTGAAACTTGATACAGTCTGTTGATGTGGGATGTGTAATTGCATGTCACCTTTTCCTTCAGTTACATCCTTAAGCAGATTTTGTGGGCGTCCTGAAAAGTCTGCAGATTTGGTCACCAGAGCTTCTCTTATGACTTTTAAACCATTAAGAACAACAGCTGGTTTTGTCCCGATGTACAGACTGTAAATGTTTCCATATTGCTCAGCCAACTAAACATAGAATATACAACAATTGTTATTCAAGACAAAAATAAAATAAACACACACATTGCAAAAGTGTCATTAGGTAATTGCTATTCATAAGCTGGCTGTACACTGTGAGATTTTTAACCCTTTAAAAAGTTTTGTCACAGACGTAAACGAATTCCATTGCGACAAAAGATGGCCAACTACAAAGTTCTGGCAGTGTAAAAAAAATCTAATCTCAGAGCGAGAGTGCTGCTATGAATCTCATCTGAAAGCCACAAGTAGGAGGACAGCCACTGGTGGACTCTGGTGGGTCACTGCCTCCTCAAGTGCTCCCATGGTCGAACAAACACAGCAAAAGTGCCCCCTAGCGTGCCCCTTTGGTAGATAAATCACGATAACGTGTCCTCTAGGGTGCCATACAGTGAAGAAAACATGATGCAGTGCTCTAATGGCTGGCCAAGTAGAAAAACATGAAATGCCCTCTAGGGTGCTGCTATGTATGAGAAAAAGTGACGAAGTGCCCCCTAGGGTGCTTCTTAAGTAAAAAAAACAAACAAAAAAACACACAGGTTAATGAGCTAAGGGTGCTCCTCAGACAGCATGTGTCTACCTAGGTCAGCACAGGAGGCCCCATAGGCATGGTGCAGCTACAAATAAGGTAGTGGCAATGGTGAAACAACAGAACAAATATCCTTTTTTTTTCAACCCAAAGGATGGTTTCATTTTTACAGAAATGCTGGGTTAATTTTATTTCATAAATGGGTTACTATTTTCAGGGTTATTTTTACCCTTTTGTTAAATGTAAAATATACCACATTATAAACAAAAATATCAACATGGTATCTCCTTTATTTATACATCAGAAGGTGTTCATAAATGTATTGCTAGAGCTGCTAAAGTGGAGTTTATATATAGACTTTGAAGTAAATGACTCAAATAAGTCATATATTTAAGACAAAAATGTGAGATTCTGATCAAAGGAGACGTTTGAAATGACCAAAAAAACTGAGTAACCAACTTATGATCCAGTTGGCATTACAAACAAGTCTACCAAAGCTAACAAAGATAGCGGTGCATTTCATGTAAACTGGACTGTTATCGCACATTTTTGCGTTTTTCTAGTGTACAGTAATGGTTTAATGGATCAATATACTGATACGAACCTTCACTCAATCATGTGTTAATTTTTAACACACCTGTGTCTGGTTAAGGACAAAACACTTTGTGTAGCTTTTAACACAAACAGTATGTTAGTACATTTAACACATGCTGTGTGTTAAACATTTCCACACGAAGATGTGTTAATAATTGTCATATCCAGCGACTCCATTTCTCAGGATGCACCACCAACTACAAACATGGCTGACGAGGACTATACTTCCCACACACACACGTTCACCTTCTCCTGAGTCTCACACACACACACACACACACACACACACACACACACACACACACACACACACACACACACACACACACACACACACACACATACACACACACATGTTCACCTTCTCCGGAGTCTCACACACACACACACATACACGTTCACTTTCTCCTGAGTCTCACACACACACACACGTTCACCTTCTCCAGAGTCGCGCACACACACACACGTTCACCTTCTCCAGAGTCGCGCACACACACACACGTTCACCTTCTCCGGAGTCTCACACACACACACACGTTCACCTTCTCCAGAGTCGCGCACACACACACACGTTCACCTTCTCCAGAGTCGCGCACACACACACACGTTCACCTTCTCCGGAGTCTCACACACACACACACGTTCACCTTCTCCGTATGTATATATATATATATACATATATATATATATATATATATATGTATATATGTATATATATGTATATATATATATATGTATATATATATCTCTCTATATATATCTATATCTATCTATCTATCTATATATCTATATATCTATATATATATATCTATATATTTATCTATATATATATATATATATATATATATATATATATATATATATATATATATATATATGATGTTGTACCTTCTCAAAGTCTTTCAGAGGATTTTTTATGTTAAACTGAAACAAGTTCCCAAATATAGGGATGGGTCGTGGTCCGGGGGGGAAGCTCTTGGGCCTCTGGATCCTGATGAAGAGGAAGAGGAGGCAGACACAAAACACCACCAGAAGCCAGGAACCCAGCATGATGACTACCTATATAAATTTTGGAAGAATAAGTCTTTTCAGTAAAAAGAGCTTATTAATCATTTACACAGCAAATGTACAGAACAAATGGGGTTACTGTCCACTGTTTTTTTGTGTATTATTGATTATGAGTTCCTTGTAAAATAAAATATGTAACAAAAACTGGTCCAATTTTCTCAGATTTAACTACAACACTACAAAAAAACATAAATTTAGCAAGATTTACATAAATAAGTGTTATGCCATTTTCTATTACAAGTTTATTACTTAAAAAATAAATATCAGAGCTAAATCTAAACTTTTTATCTAAATATAAATGTTCAATCTTAAATGTAAATCTCAAATATAAACCTTAAATATAAAAATAAATATGAATGTTTAATATGAACCCTAAATGTAAATCTTAAATAAAAATCTAAGTGCAAATGTTAAATCTAAATCCTAAATAAATATGAGAGAAGTGATCACCATCCCTATGTACCATATTCATTTTGAAGACTTTAGCTTTTTTTTTTTCTTTTTCTTTTTTTTTTTTATATATATATAAAAGCGTTGGCTTTTTTTTTTTTTAAGTCTTAATCCTTGTTTAAACAGGTCTTCTTTAATAATACCTGAATAAATTATTAACTTGTTTAATATTTTTGTGCTTTTGCTAGGTCACTGCAGGGCAGCTCATGGTTAAGATGTTGGTCTACTGCTCAGAAGGTCATGAGTTCAAACCCCACCACTTCCAAGCTGACACTGTTGGACCCTTGAGAAAGACCCTCAACTGTTCACGTGTGTAAATGAGATAAATGTAATATGGTGGATGTAGTATATCCAGGATTGTATACACTTTTTTCCTACACACATAATGATTATTACCTATTATTTCAACGGTAATGCAGTACATACTGTGTTAGTACGTACATAGGACGCAGCCTGTATGTGCATAATGCACGATGTGGAGGGAATGAACCACCTGCGTAAGCGTAATGCGTATTGCGTAATGCATATGCCTCCGCGGAGTGAAATAAATCATGTTCCTAGCCGTAGATTATCCCGTTTATATCCCACAAGTGGTTTTTTTTTGACAAGTTAAAGCTGCTACTGATGTCTGCAGCGCAAAATTAGGCTGAAAGGATAAAAAAATATATACATAAATATATAAAGTATTATATATAATAATTTTCGTAATTCTTTAATATACAGGTCGTTAGATGTAGAAATCTACCCGCTCTATATCATCAACAGAGACAAAGTAGTGTGATAAGATGACATTTGTTTGAATAAATTATAATAAATAGTTATTGGAGAGAGAGAGAGAGAGAGAGAGAGAGAGAGAGAGAGATAATTACCTGCGTCTGTGCTGCGTCTCTACTAATGATGAAGCTATGACTACTGTAAGCAGCTGTACTGTACCTGTATGTTACTATGAATGCACACCTTCCAGCCAATCAAAATCTAGTATTCAGACAGATCAAGTACGCAAGTACAACTGGCAGCGTCCTGCAAAATGGGCGGTGCTACGTAGGGGCTCCGCCCATTAAGAATGAATATTGTTGATGTACAAATTCTTATAGTTGTTTGTCTCTGGCTGTTTTTTCCCATTATTTTATATATATATATATATATATATATATATATATATATATATATATATATATATATATATATACAGTATCTCACAAAAGTCAGTACACCCCTCACATTTTTGTAAATATTTGATTAGATCTTTTCATGTGACAACCCTGAAGAAATGACACTTTGCTACAATGTAAAGTAGTGAGTGTACAGATTGTGTAACAATGTAAATTTGCTGTCCCCTCAAAATAACTCAACACATGTGCACATGCTCAGCGTTATATCCAGAGGTTATCTCTGGGTAATAGATGTATGAGTGCTGGCACCAAAGTATGCCAGCAAAGTATGCCAGTATTGACACTTTAGGCCCAATTTGGACATTTTCACTTAGTGGTGTACTCAGTTTTGTTGCCAATGGTTTAGACATTAATGGCTGTGTGTTTAGTTATTTTGAGGGGACAGCAAATTTACACTGTTACACAAGCTGTACACTCACTACTTTACATTGTAGCAAAGTGTCATTTCTCCAGTGAAAAGATCTAATCACATATTTACAAAAATGTGAGGGGTGTACTCACTTTTGTGAGATAGGAAGATATCACTCTGTTATTGAATGCGACTGAATGAGAACTGGAATAATGTGTATGTGAATGTGCTCCATAAATAAGGAGACAGGTGTGATTGACGAGCTCTGGAAGTTAGTTCTGGAGACAGTGTGGATGGGTAAGCGTGTCTGTGCGTGTGTGTGTGTCTGTGCGTGTGTGTGTGTGTCTGTGCGTGCGTGTGTAGGAGAATGAGAGATAGAGACGCTGGTGTGAGCGTGTGTGCATGTGCTCCTGTGTCCGTGTGAAATTTGAGTGCATGTGAAATTTGAGTACATGTGTGTGTGTGTGTGTAAGTGGACAAGGGATTAAAGTTTGAATGCACTTTAGATAAAAGTGAAAAAATTTTTCTGAGAGTAATGCTATAGTTTGGTCATTCTTCTGGTTGTTGTTGAGGTAATCCAGAAAGGAAGACTGGGGGTCCGTTACACGGTGATTTACTAAAGGTGGAAAAGTTTTTCCTTTGTGTTTTTGAAAAGTTTCGCTTACAGATGACGTTGTGAGAACAATCCCTGTTCTGTCTCCAGTTACCTAGAAACTCGACAGTTAAACTTGGAAAATGATGTACATGAAATGTGTATAAAGATTTTTTATTGTGGAGATTGATTTTTCTGTTTTCAACCCCATCTTTTAGCCTTTCTTGTGCTCCAGGTCAGAAATCTGTTACCATACTAGGGCATTTTACACAAGTCAACAAGGGCAGGCTCATTTCTTTATGAGCCATAAAGAAATTTTCAGTATGCAGACATATGCAGTATGCAGTTATGCAGTTCTACTTTTCTCTAGCTGGCTGTCTCAACCTGACTCCCATCCTGTACGGTTTAGGTGTAAGTGTTAGTCCAAAAATTGGAGTGAAATCTGGTTCTCCTGCATCTTCAGGCCAAATGAACTGAAAGCAGCGCAGCAGAATAACCAAGAAGAGGAAGAGCTCCATGCGAGCCAGACCTTCACCCAGACACACACGAGGCCCTGCACACATGAACAGATACATACATTTAAAATTGCCTCTTTGCCAGATTTAAATGAATTAATCTCTGGTTTGGGTTAACGAGGTTTGCATGAAGTTTGCAGTGTCCTTTCACTCCTGAGCTCTCACCAGCAGAAAAGGGAATAAATGCTTCAGGCCTCTCAAACTGTCCTTGCTCATTCAGGAAGTTTGATGGGTTAAAATCATGAGGAAACTTCCACTGGCTTTCTTCATTCAACACTGAGGATAGGTTGGGGATGATCATAGTTCCCTGAACACAGAGAAATATATATAAAGAGAGATTAAAATGAGTAGCAGCAACGGTCAAACCAAAGCAATTAAAATCATCACCTTTGGGATGGTGTAGCCCATCAGTTCAGTATCTCTTGTGGTACAGTGGAACACACTCAGAGGGGCAGTTTGGGCGATGCGCTGACACTCGTGAATCACAGCCTGTGTGTACGGCATGTTGTGTCTGTCCTCAAAAGACGGCTGAGATTTTCCCTCTAGAACCACATCAATCTCCTTTTGGCATCTCTCTAGGAACAAAGCATGCACGGTACTATCGTTAGATTAACGAAACCTGTCAATCTGGGCAATAAATATCAAAATTCCAGCACTGATTTAATAAGCAGACTTAGAATACAATGCAATGGACAAGTTCTTACTCTGGATGTCCGGATGAGCCATGAGGTATAGAATTGATGTAAGGAGTGTGTTGGATGTGGTCTCAGTTCCAGCTATATGCAGATTCATAATATACACCACAAGTTGTTCTTCGCTGAAAGTAGATTCATTGTCTTTCTATTAAAAAGAATACATAAATAACACATTTTAACATGATTTCTCATCAAGCAAAACAGAAGGGACTTCATTATACAAATACAGACCTTATCAATCTCATCCAGATAGCAGTCGACAAGATCTCTTGGTTTCCTGGGACTCTTGTTGTCTTGTACTTGTTGATCATGTCTGCTGTCAAGATTTTAAGTGTGCTGTAATTATCAAAGGCTTTTTTAAACGGAAGGGGTAAGGACCTCAGTATAGGAAGTGCATCATAGATCTACAAGAAAACAGGAGATTTGGCTGTTGTAATATATGCATTATGTTTTCTTCCCTCCTTATCTAAAGCATCTAAAACAAAAAAATAAAAAATAAATAAAAGAAAAAATAAAAAAACCCCTGACATTTCCCAGCATAAACTTACACCAGGGCGGGAGGAGGTCTTAAACTTTTTGCAACCAGGGACCCCTTTAATTGAAAATGAACTCCACTGAGTACAGATTTATGAAAATAATCCAACTATATAAATAATAGACTAAATGTTTAAATGTGTAAAGAAAATAATATTGAGACGTAGGAAGTTTTATCTCAGAACTTTCAAAAAAGATACTTTGCGTCCAAGATGGCATTACTTAGAAATTTGCTTATTGCTATAATTTGCAATGACTATAATAACTCAGAAATGAATATAAATAAATAAATAAATAAATAAATATAATTTTATAATGATCGGTTGTTTTGTGACTTGTTTGATACATTGACCTTTATTCTCTGCCTTGCCTGTTTTGGACTGTTTGCCTGATCGTATAACCCTTGTCTGTTTAACATTACGGATTTTTGCATTACCCTTTGGATTTCTTGTCTTTAGATTAAACCTTAACCCGCATCAGAATACTTCACCTCTGTCATGTAATGGAGGCTGAGACAGAAGCAAGTGCAGGTTAGGTAGTTTAATCCAAAAACAACAAATCCAAAGAGGAGGCAGACACAAAACACCACCAGAAGCCAGGAATCCAGCATGATGACTACTGATATAATGTTTGGAAGAATAAGCCTTTTCAGTAAACAGAGCTTATTAATCATTTACACAGCAAATTTACAGAACAAATGGGGTTACTGTCCATTCTGTGCTTTTTTTTGTGTATTATTGATTATGAGTTCCCTTTGTAAAATAAAATATGTAACAAAAACTGGTCCAATTTTCTCAGATTTAAGAACAAAAAACATAATTTTTGCAAGATTTACATACATAAGCGTTATGCCATTTTCTATTACAAGTTTATTACTTAAATAAACATCAGAGCTAAATCTAAACTTTTTATCTAAATATAAATGTTAAATCTTAAATGTAAATCTCAAATATAAACCTTAAATATAAAAATGAATATGAATGTTTAATCCATCTTCCACCACTTACTCCTTTTCAGGGTCACGAGGGAACCTGGAGCCTATCCCAGGAAGCACCAGGCACAAGGCAGGGTACACCCTGGACAGGGTTTCAGTCCATCGCAGAGTACAATCACTCATACACTTTAGACATGCCAATCAGCCTACCATGCATGTCTTTGGACTGTGGGAGGAAACCAGAGTACCCAGAGGAAACCCCCACAGCACAGGGAGAACATACAAACTCCATACACATATCCCCCTAGCAGGATTCAAACCCCAGACCATGGAGGTGTGAGGTGAACATGCTAACCACTAAGCCACCATGCTGAACGTTTAATATGAACCCTTAATGTAAATCTTAAATAAATCTTAGTGCAAATGTTAAATCTAAATCCTAAATAAATATGAGAGAAGTGATCACCATCCCTATCTACCATATTCATTTCGAAGACTTTAGCTTTTTAAAAAAAAAAATAAAAAAAAGCGTTGGCTTTTTTTAAGTATAAAACCTTGGTTAAACAGAACTTTTTTAACAATACCTGAATAAATTATTAACTTGTTTAAGATTTTTGTGCTGTTGATGGGATGCTGCAGGGCAGCTCATGGTTAAGCTGTTGGTCTACTGTTCAAAAGGTCATGAGTTCAAACCCCACCACTTCCAAGCTGACACTGTTGGACCCTTGAGAAAGTCCCTCAACTGTTCACGTGTGTAAATGTAACATGGTGGATGTATTATGTCCAGGACTGTATGCACTTTTTTCCTACACACATAATGATTATTACCTATTGTTTCAACGGTAATGCAGTACATACTGTGTTAGTATGTACATAGGACGCAGCCTGTATGTGCATAATGCACGATGTGGACGGAATGAACCACCCGCCTAAGCGTAATGCGTATTGCGTAATGCATATGCCTCCGCGGAGTGAAATAAATCATGTGCCTAGCCGTAGATTATCCCGTTTATATCCCACAAGTGGTTTTTTTGACAAGTTAAAGCTGCTACTGATGTCTGCAGTGCAAAATTAGGCTGAAAGGATAAAAAAAAAATATACATAAATATATAAAGTATTATATATAATAATTTTCGTAGTTCTTTAATATACAGGTCGTTAGATGTGGAAATCTACCCGCTCTATATCATCAACAGAGACAAAGTAGTGTGATAAGAAGACATTTGCCTTGCCTGTTTTGGACTGTTTGCCTGATCGTATGACCCTTGTCTGTTTAACATTATGGATTTTTGCATTACCCTTTGGATTTGTTGTTTTTAGATTAAACCTTAACCTGCATCAGAATACTTCACCTCTGTCATGTAATGGAGGCTGAGACAGAAGCAAGTGCAGGTTAGGCAGTTTAATCCAAAAACAACAAATCCAAAGGGTAATGATAAGAGTTATTTTTTGTAAGCAATTACAAACCATTCATTAACTGCTTATACACAAACAATCACATTTTAAAAAAGATAATATGATGTTGTACCTTCTCAAAGTCTTTCAGAGGATTTTTTATGTTAAACTGAAACAAGTTCCCGAATATAGGGATGGGTCGTGGTCCAGGGGGGAAGTTCTTGGGCCTCTGGCTCCTGATGAAGAGGAAGAGGAGGCAGACACAAAACACCACCAGAAGCCAGGAATCCAGCATGATGACTACTGATATAACTTTTGGAAGAATAAGTCTTTTCAGTAAACAGAGCTTATTAATCATTTACACAGCAAATTTACAGAACAAATGGGGTTACTGTCCATTCTGTGCTTTTTTTGTGTATTATTGATTATGAGTTCCCTTTGTAAAATAAAATATGTAACAAAAACTGGTCCAATTTTCTCAGATTTAAGAACAAAAAACATAATTTTTGCAAGATTTACATAAATAAGCGTTATGCCATTTTCTATTCCAAGTTTATTACTTAAATAAACATCAGAGCTAAATCTAAACTTTTTATCTAAATATAAATGTTAAATCTTAAATGTAAATCTCAAATTTAAAAATGAAAATGAATGTTTAATCCATCACTTACTCCTTTTCAGGGTAACCTGGAGCCTATCCCAGGAAGCATCGGGCACAAGGCAGGGTACACCCTGGACAGGGTGCCAGTCCATCACAACCACTCATACACTACAGACATGCCAATCAGCCTACCATGCATGTCTTTGGACTGTGGAAGGAAACCCCCACAGCACAGAGAGAACATGCAAACTCTGTACACATATCCCCCTGGCAGGATTCAAACCCCACACCCTGGAAGTGTGAGGTGAACATGCTAACCACTAAGCCACCATGCTGAATGTTTAATATGAACCCTAAATGTAAATCTTAAATAAATCTTAGTGCAAATGTTAAATCTAAATCCTAAATAAATATGAGAGAAGTGATCACCATCCCTATCTACCATATTCATTTCGAAGACTTTAGCTTTTTAAAAAAAAAAAAAAAAAAAAGCGTTGGCTTTTTTTTAAGTATAAAACCTTGGTTAAACAGAACTTTTTTTAACAATACCTGAATAAATTATTAACTTGTTTAAGATTTTTGTGCTTTTGCTGGGACACTGCAGGGCAGCTCATGGTTAAGATGTTGGTCTACTGCTCAGAAGGTCATGAGTTCAAACCTCACCACTTCCAAGCTGACACTGTTGGACCCTTGAGAAAGTCCCTCAACTGTTCACATGTGTAAATGTAACATGGTGGATGTATTATGTCCAGGACTGTATGCGCTTTTTTCCTACACACATAATGATTATTACCTATTGTTTCAACGGTAATGCAGTACATACTGTGTTAGTATGTACACAGGACGCAGCCTGTATGTGCATAATGCACGATGTGGACGGAATGAACCACCCGCGTAAGCGTAATGCGTATTGCGTAATGCATATGCCTCCGCGGAGTGAAATAAATCATGTTCCTAGCCGTAGATTATCCCGTTTATATCCCACAAGTGGTTTTTTTTGACAAGTTAAAGCTGCTACTGATGTCTGCAGCGCAAAATTAGGCTGAAAGGATAAAAAATATATATATACATAAATATATAAAGTATTATATATAATAATTAGTTCTTTAATATACAGGTCGTTAGATGTAGAAATCTACCCGCTCTATATCATCAACAGAGACAAAGTAGTGTGATAAGATGACATTTGTTTGAATAAATTTAATAAATAGTTATTGGAGAGAGAGACAGAGATATATATATAATTACCTGCGTCTGTGCTGCGTCTGTACTAATAATGAAGCTGTGACTATTGTATGCATCTGTTACTATGAATACCTTCCAGCATCTAGTATTCAGACAGATCATCAAGTACGCGAGAAGACCTGGCAGCGTCCTGCAAAATGGGGCGGGGCTACGTGTGTCGCCCCGCCCATTAAGAACAATATTGTTGATGTACAAATTCTTATGGTTGTTCATTGTTGTTAAAAATAAAAAATGTATATATATATATATATATATATATATATATATATATATATATATATATATATATATATATATATAGGTAGATAGATAGATAATATAATATATATTGTATTTGCTTTGAATAACGAACAAACAGATTTTTAACATTTGAATAAATGTTTATTATTCTCAGCAAGAGTGTCAACCCCTAAGATGTTTTGATGAATTGACTTGATACACAAAGGGGAAATGGTAACAATGTATCTGTATCATACCCACACACAGAGTATGTAGAGACTGAGTGGGTGGTGGGGGGAGTTGAGGATGTCCATGCCAGGCGAGATTCCACTTGGGTGACTGGCAGCGCTCAGGGAGTCTTACATTAGGAAGATATCACTCTGTTATTGCATGCGATTGAATGAGAACTGGAATAATGTGTATGTGAATGTGCTCCATAAATAAGGAGACAGATGTGATTGATGAGCTCTGGAAGTTAGTTCTGGAGACAGGGTGGATGAGTAAGTGTGTGTGTGTGTGTGTGTGTGTGTGTGTGTCTTATTAAAGTTTGAATGCATTTTTGATAAAAGTGAGAAATGTTCATGGAAGGTTAGAAGGGTGTATTTTCCCCCTTTTTTTCTGAGAGTAATGCTATAGTTTGGTTATTCTTCTGGTTGTTGTCGAGGTAATCCAGAAAGGAAGACTGGGGGTCCATTACACAGTGATTTACTAAAGATGCAAAAGTTTCGCTTACAGACGACAACGTTGTGAGAACAATCCCCGTTCTGTCTCCAGTTACCTAGAAACTCGACAGTTAGACTTGGAAAATGATTAATTGTCATGAGGAATTGTGAAATCTCACACTTGACCATTTAAATTTATGACATTAGGCAGACTCCCTTATCCAGAGCAACTTACATTTCTCTAATTTATACAACTGAGCATATGAGGGTTAGGGGCCTTGCTTTGGCTTATTTTTCTTGTTTAATAAATGCTGAGAGATCCCAAATGTAATTTAATTTAATGCACGTGAAATGTGTATAAAGATTTTTCATTGTGGAGATTGATTTTTCTGTTTTCAACCCCATCTTTTGGCCTTTCTTGTGCTCCGGGTCAGAAATCTGTCAGCAAAACTCGTTCATTTTTAAATACTGAAATAATAATAATAATAATAATAATAATAATAATAATAATAATAATAACAACAACAACAACAAAAAATTCATCCCCCAAAACGACATCTAAGCCTTTGTTGAGAAATGAATGAGTCAGAAGCTCAGAGTGTGGAGAAGAGAGTCCATTTGCATCTACATCCCATAAATTAAGTGATAAAGGGTTTCTCTTTTTTATTCTCATAAGCACAGTGATAAACAGGATCAAAAACTTAGATCAACTAAAGAAGAGCAGTTTAATATTTTTCTATAGGCCTACAAGGAGGTCTTAGCCCAGATTATAGAGTACATGGCCAGTTTGTGTTAGTGATGCGCCATTTGACACAACTATGAGCCGTCTCCCATTTTTATTTATTTTGAATTTATACAAGACAGAATAATAGGAGGATCTTTTCACCACACTTCATGGCCACGAGCACTTTGTGCACTAACTGAAGGTTGTGTTGACGTACATGTGCGTGACAAATCGCGTGTAATAACATTCTTCATTTTAATAGCTTACATTTAATACATGTATTTTAATATCATAGACAACATAAAGGCAGAATGTAGAATTTGTACAGTAAAAATATCATATGGAGCAGAGTCTACTGACATCCTTCACAGCCACATTAGACCTGTACATCCATAAGTGTGATTTGTTTGGAATGGTTTGAATTTTGGATAGTTCAATATAAATAAAACACTCAATATGGGTAATAATGTTTTATGTTTTTACATTATTTAAGGTTTTTATGCTAAACATAACCCAAATTATACAGAATTAAAGATTTAGTATAACTACGCTGAATAATTTAAGTGATTTATGTACACACATACTAATCATAGGTCTAAATATTATTACATTTGGCTGAATTATAAAAGTCAGAGGTGGTACTGAATGAAGAGCTGTTTTGGAGCCGAAAGAGCCGGTTCTTATTGCTGAGCTGAGCCAGATGAACTGGCTCAATAAAAAGAGCTAGAATAACCATCACTGATTTGTGTATATTTGATTTCTTGTGTACATGTCTATAAGTGCCCCGACGTTGCCAAGACAATTAATCACTCGGGTCACACCCATGATCACACCCTCACTGAGCGCTCAGAGGTCCTGATGAACTCAAAGCAAGAAAAAACCATTCACTCCTTTTTTACTAAGTTGAGCATTGTAAGAGTAAGTTCTTGTGGCATGTGGTATTCGTGTTGCACAATGATGAATAATTTGCTTCATATTTCTTTTTGCATGCTGCCTATTTCCATTGATGTAAGTAAGATTCAATGGTAATATTAGTCTACCTGCAGTCAGCATAAACATGCACTTATTTTCAAACTCTTTTGTAATGTCTGTTATTTTTATTAAAATAAAAATAGGTTTGGTCCTCTTAGTTCCAGTGAAGATGAACTGACATCGTATGCAATTGTGTGCTTCCAAATTTATGGCAACTGTTTGGAGAAGGCCTACATATGAGTTTGATGGTCAGGTGTCCACATCCTTTTGGTCGTACGGTGTAAGTATTTTGTGAGTAAGTTTTCCGAAATGGCTTTGCTGAAGTATTATTAAAGTCTGCCCTGAAGTGCCTTGAAATGCGTTGCATTATTCAATGTGTTGACGGAATTTCCACTTCAACAGGAAGTCAGGGCGGGACATATCAGGTGGCTCCTCCCAGAGGTCTTGCTCAAGGACCCAACAGTGGCAGCTTGGTGCTTGAACCCCCAACCTTCCGATCAGTAACCCAGAGCTTGGCAGTGCTGGACCGTCTGATCAGTAACCTGAGATCAGTAACCCAGAGCCTTAACCGCCAAGCCACCACTGCCCCCATATAATATAAATTTTATAACCGGAAATTATCCTCCCCCTTTCAAAATAGCTTACTTCACAGCCGGGCACTTCAGATTGTAGAGAGCATTTGATTGGACAGAAAATCTGATGAGAAGCTGAAGTGCAGAATGATCATCAAAATTGTTGCTCCGCATTGGTGGTAGAGAGAGTCTGTAAATTGAATTGCCGCTAATTCGCAAGCGATAGTAAAATGCGCAAGGCCAAACAAGAGGGACAAGAGGGCTCTAATGGGCTCTAAAAAGCTCTAATGGGATTCATACATTCCCACTGACCATACGTGAGAAAACATCACTTCTGTATTGAAAGATGCGCTAGCTGGCTGGAGTCTGAGCAAAGAAGGCCAGGTGTGCATCACCACAGACAATGCAGCCAACATAATATGGGCGGTGGAAATGAATGGATGGACCAGTGTTTTGGTCACAGACTCCATCTTGCTATCAATAAGTGTTCATATATAATATAATGATAATGATAGTGAGTCTTTATTGATCACATATACACAGCACAGTGAAATTCTTTTCTTTACATAACCCAGCATGTCAGGAAGCTGGGGTCAGAGCACAGGGTCAGCCATGATACAGCACCCCTGGAGCAGAAAGGGTTAAGGGTCTTGCTCAAGGACCAATGTTGTGGATAAAAATGACATAAAATAAACATGAGTGAGACCTAGTATGAGTAATGTGTAATTTTATTGATAATTCACAGGACTGGTGGGTGCGTAATCTTGAGGAGAGCGGTAGGGGGAAGAAAATGGGGTGTGTCCTGGGGACATGGGATCGTCAGCAAAGGTGAAATAAGGAGACCACTGAGAGTAGGGCGGACTGACAGGTGAGAAGAGGGAAGAATGGTCAGATTCAAATCCAGCCCCTCCAGTAAAGGAGAGAAGGAAAAATGACGACGGACACCTAGACACACAGAAGCGGTATTAGGTGGATATTGACGAATTGGATTCAGACTTTAAGAGTAACACACTATGGTTTATTAGTCAAAAAGTCAAAAAGAAGTATAAGAGCTGAGGAGTGCAAACACACACACACACTCTCGTACAGTCAAGGGCGGGCATGTAGACATAACACACACACACACTCTCTCTGTCTCTCTCTCTCACACACACACACACAACATTATAACTTTATAAGAATAATAAAAAGGAGTATTAAGATATTGTAAGGGTAATATCTTATAATAATAAAATATAAAAATAAAGAGTAGTAGGATATGTAGGATAGTAGAAGGGTAATATAATGATATTATCAAGTAGGAAGTACAGTAAACCATTTTGCAAGCAGTATAACTATATATAAAATAGAGATATAGAGCAAATATGAAAATAAATTATAAACTAGAAATACAGAAAAATGTAACTTACTCATAATTCAGATGGTGAAGATTCTTGTCTCGCAAGGAAGGCCTTAATTTTAAGAGAAAACCATGAGGAGCCATTTATAAAGGTAGCTGAGTCAAGCTGCCCCCCCGCGAGATAATAGTGAGACCAAGGTCACTCTAAATTGTTTTGTCTCTCCACTTTTGAATCTAATGGTAACTTGGAAAGCCCTTTTCCAAAACATAATGGTAACTTGGAAAGCCCTTTTTCAGAACCTAATCGTAAATTGGAAAGGCCTTTTTCAAAACATAATGGTAATGTAGATGAGCTCTTTTTTAACCCAATTGGTATTGATATAATAGTCTATTTGAAATATATTGGTTATCTACTGTGTAAATACAGTATAAATACTGGAGCTTGAGCTCCGGGTGTCAGATCACTTCTGAGAATTCTCATTGGTGTGGATCTCGTGTGGTGGAACTGAACCAATAAATCTGGACCCTTGCTTCTTCTCACTCACGGCTGGTATCTTTTTTTCTATCTCCAACTGGGTTCGGAGATAGATGCGAGTATTTGCTTCTATGTTGAATTTTAAGTGTTTTTGGGTAATAGGCTAAATTTGAGCCAGCAGCAGCTTAGTGCTTGAACCCCTGACCTTCCGATCAGTAACCCAGAACTTGGCAGTGATGGGGCTTGAACCCCTGACCTTCCGATCAGTAACCCAGAGCTTGGCAGTGATGGGGCTTGAACTCCCGTCCCTCTGAGCAGTAACCCAGAGCCTTAATCGCCAAGCTGACCTTCCGATTAGTAACCCAGAGCCTTAACCGCCAAGCCACCATTGCCCCCCCCATAAAATATAAATTTTATAATGGGAAATTATTCATATAGAATACATAATCCTATACATGTTAAGTAATGTTTTTTTTTTAAAAACCATTACAATTGCAACAATAAAATGTACTGGTAACACTTTATAGTAAAATTAAAACTGTTAACATTAGTTAATGTTGAGTATATAATTTACATATAATAACAGTGATAAATTATTCTACAGCATTGGTTGAGCTTTGTGAATAATCGAATTTACTGCATATACTAATACATGTTTAACATTTCAGTATTAAGTTTGTTTCAAAGAACTATGTATTATGAACAAATATGAATTATTAATGAACAGTGGTGTATGTGTATAAATTAACATTACCTTAAATAAATAAATACTGGAGTTATTTGCTTGATTTGTCATGACAGAAGTTTGCATCATGAAAACTTAAAAAAAAAAAAAAAATAGCCACAATGCTGAATTTGTTTTAAATAAATGGTAGCACTTGAAATGGCATTGTTTTGTTTGTTTATTGTAGTGTTAGATGATAAATTTGTGATCATGCTTGGTCTTTCTGGAATTTCTCTGTCTAGGGTTAATAAAGTATTATCTTACCTTTTTATCTTATATTATATCTTTGAAAAAAAAGATCTTATCCATAAACATTTACGGCATTTGGCAGACACCCTTATCCAGACTGACTTACATTTATCTCATTTATACAACTGAGTCTTAAGGGCCTTGCCCAAAGGTCCAACAGTGGTAGCTTGGCAGTGCTGAGGCTTAAACTCCTGACCTTCTGATCAGTAACCCAGAGCCTTTAACCACTGAGCCACCACTGCCCCAAACACAGATGTCTTGTATAAAAAGGGCCAAAATCGTCTCCACCTACTGAGGAGACTGAGGTCTTTTGGTGTGTGCAGGACTCTGCTAAAATCTTTTGGACACTGCCATCTTCTATGCAGTAGTCTCCTGAGGAGTCGGGAGCACAGAGAGTGACAGAAAACGACTTAAACTGGTTAAGAGGGCTAGCTCTGTCCTGGTCTGCCCACTGGACAGCACAGAGGTAGTGGGGGAGAGGAGGATGTTAGCTAAGCTGGCATCAATCATGGGCAATTCCTCTCACACCCTGTATGAGACACTGGGGTCCCTGAGCAGCTCCTTCAGCAGCAGACTGCTGCACCCTCAGTGTAAGAAGGAGCACTACCGCAGGTCCTTCATCCCTACAGCAGTCAGACTCTTTAATGCAAAAACACAACATAATGTAGCACTGCTAGTTGTTTTTGCATCATCAGCCAACATGTTCACAATAATTCTGCCATATGAACATTTATTCACTTATTACTATTTGTTGTTCAACCTTTACTGTGAACTGTGCAATAATCCATTTATCATTTATCTGTATATAAATGAGGTGCTACTCATCTTTATATATTAGAGATGCACCGATACTAAATTTCTCAGCCGATACCGATAACCGATTATTCAAAGTGATATCGGCCGATACCGATAACCGATAGTTCTGCCTTTTATACATTCTTCTAAATTAATAATAATTAATTCTACAATTCTGAAGGAAATGCAAATAAAAACTTTATTCTCTCCATTTCAACAAGTTGTTTCACAGTAACTGGTCTCATAAACAGAAAACACATTACTCAAATTAACATTAACACATGAACTAAATTCTGAAGATTAAAGTAAGATTTCTTAACTTATTGAATGTTATTAATTCATATTAACAGAATTAAGTGATTGAATTATAAAAAAAACCTCCTGTTAGGCTCACATTCACTCACCACAAACAAAAGCATTTCTACTTCATTACTGAACATCAAACTGGTAATATATAGGCCTAATATAAACCTTTTTTTATGCTATTAAGTCATATAATCATTAACTGCATATGAAACATACTACTCTACAAATACATTTTTCTGTGCAATATATACTACTTTTTTGTCACTCATCTTTATTTAAATCTTTCAGCGGTGTACTGGTGCTTTAATTCAGCACGAGAAGCGCGTGAGTAGTGCGGAGGAAAAATCTGACTCATCGCCGGAACTCCTGCTTCACTGCAGCTCACTTCCGGTGTAAAATTTTAGCGGTGCAGAGCTTACAATCTGCAGATACCGATTATTGGCCGATACAGTGGTGTATCTCTAGTATATATTCATATTTGTATTCATCTGTACATACATTGAGGTGTTCATAGTGTACATATTACCATTATTATTATTTGTAATACTAATATATAAATTCTCTTCCATTGAATATGTATTCTTTCTTATCTATTTTTTGTGTAATTGAGCTGCTGTAACGAGGGAATTTCTCCAGTATGGGATCAATAAAGTTTTGATCTTATCTTTCTTTGATGTTGTGCAAACCACCACAACAAACCTGTAGCTCTTTTTTAAACAATAGTAAATAATAGCATTTTAAATCGCAAATCGCAATTTTGATCAGTAAAATCTCAATAAGATTTTTTTCCCAAATCATGCAGCACTAATGTTCATACCAAACGCTACAAAACTTCAAGTTTGATTTCATGAGGATTTGATTGATTGATTGATTGATATATATATATATATATATATATATATATATATATATAGAACCAAGTCGCCCTCTAGAGGAATTCTCTCGAATTGCACTCCCTCTCATTTGTCTTTGAGTAACGTATCCCATGATGCATTGCTCTTCCAACGGCTTCAGTCAATTCAAGTAGCAGCCCACCGCCGGTGTGTGTTTCGGCGTGAATGTGTGCGTTCTCCAGTTGTTATTGAGCTGCTTTTCAGGGACCTGTTGGGTTGCGTAACGAACCGGATCACGAGCCGATCCGGACCGGTTGGTAAAAGCGGTCGAAGAGCCGAGTTTTGGCCTCATGCTTCGGGATGTTTTCCGGCCTGTAACGGGAAGCAGAAGGTTTAGGCGCCAGAATCGTAGCTTGACTGAATCGGACAACCAGCAAGCACAACAAACACGGCTGAAAATAAAGAAAAATTTCGTTGAATGGATTTGGATTCTGGACGAAACGAATCAGGGGCGATGGGAGAATCGATACAGCCGGCCACACCGAGTCGCCACGAGAAAAGCCTCGGATTATTAACCACCAAGTTTGTCACCCTGCTGCAAGAAGCCAAGGATGGAGTGCTGGACCTTAAAGCTGTAAGCGTGACGTGAGCTAGCTAGCTAGCACGCTTGCTAACTCACTAATTAGCACGCTCACTAACTTACTACCTAAATACATTTAGTATCTTACTTTACTCTGACTAAGTTCTTTATCGTTATCGTTTTCAGCATAGTGTGGTCGAAATATTATTTGCGTAACGTATTTTGTTTTAACCTGTACCCAAACGTCACGGTTTAAAAAACAAAAAAAAAACAAAAAACTTTTTTTTAGGCTACGTTCTAAACTTCTGCGTGTTCCCGCGATACGTGCTCCTCGTAGGCTACACATGAATGGCGCGTGCCCTCTTATGTAGTGCCCTATATACGTTATGTGAAGCCATTTGAGATTCAGCCTGAAAGTTTGGTCGCTTGATCGAGATAGATGGCCTAAAATTTTGAAATAAAAAGTCATTTGATTAAAAAAAATCTAAAAAAAAAAGCCACAAGTTTTCGCAAAAATGTTATAAAATTGAATAGTTAAATAAAATAATTAAATAGAAAACACTTTAGTTTGTCATTCAGCGAGCGTTACTATTTTTATTTTTTTAAACTTTCACAGAAGGTTTGGGAAATATATATAATTCTTGAAATTTCTTTTAAGAGAAGGATAATAAAAACCTTCTTAGTTAGAGCTTTAAAAAAAATATGTAAACGTGATCACGCATGCGCACTTTGAAAGAGTTTTTTTTTTTTTTAAATGGCGGCGTGTTTTCGAAAATCTGCATTTAACAGAGAAAATAAAATCGCAACTATGACAGCTTTGGAGTAGCTTATAGAAGATCCTGATCATTATGACGTCATGAAGTGCAGACCCTCTGCCTGTCCTTCACACACACCACAGAAAAGTGTGTGTGGGGGAATGCTTATATGCCTCAAACAGGCAGGTATCATTTATCTTGTTTTATTTTCTCATGTGTGCAGAAATACTCAGAGGGTCAGCTTTCACACCTATTAGTCAGTTTGTCAAGCGTGTGTCACAGCGAAATTCTTCCCATTGCTTTTATTTCACACTTTACAACCACAAAAAAGGTGGTTGAGGAACATGTAGGGCTCAAAATGTAGTCGTAAAACTCTTTCACTTAGAGTAAGGGCGAAACGTTGGCAAGAGTGGGTAGAAATCGCATAAATCTCGTTATGATTGTCGGTTCAAGTCCCCAGAACATGTCAGGTGTGTGTAGCTCTGCAGCTCTGTCCTTTGGCTCAGTTTCGTAGTTCAAGTGGCTTTGTCATTTCAACCATATACAGCTGGTAGAGTACACAACGTTCCTCCAGGACCATGGTACTACATAAAACAACACACTAACCAAATGAGACAACAGGAATTAATAAGATCTACACATTTTTACATAACGTGCACGTTCAAACGTGTGCTAGCAACACAGGACAGGACAGTACTACTAAAACAGGACAATGAGCATAGTAAGTGACAGTGTGTGCCGACCAGTACACAGTTTTAGTGTGGAAGTGACCGATGTAAAAGGTAGTGCTAAAGATGGGTGCCAAAGTGTAACAATATAATTTAACACACAATTGTGCTGCAACACAAAACTTACACATCATGTTTGGATCACCTCTGGTGGGCCGGAGTAAAACATTGTTGAACTTCATTACAAAAATTAGCGGTACTGGCTGTACCATGAAAGTGTACTGTACTTCTTAAAAATGAAATAGATGATATATAAATTCTAATGTATTAACTATTAATAGGTATTTAAAATAAGTGATCCATCCGAACTGAATGAAAAAGTAACGGTCCAAATAACAAAAATAGAGACAATCAAAAATCACTTCAAATAAAACAACAAAACTTGTCAGTTTTTATTTTGCGTCTAGTGGCCACTCTCATGCTGTATAATGACAGCGGACCCTTCTCCTCAGTCGCTCCCACGTCGGACGCGACCGGGAAAAACTATGTGGTTTTTTTGTTTTGTTTTTGTTTTTTCCCCTTCCCCCAGATAACCGATAATTAACGTTATTCTGTAAATATTAGAGGTCGACCGATTTACAGATCAATCGGTCAACCTCTAATATTTACGGATAAAACGTTATTGAAATGATTTCGAGATCTTAAACGGATGATTGTGAATAAGTAACATACAAAAAAAAACATTTCTTGCGGTGGAGCTGTTTGAACGTTCTGTCAATTTGTTTCAAAATATCTGTTCTTTTTCTTAAAAACACTCGTCTCCTTCTTGACTCACAAGCAGTGGTTCTGTGCTTCTTTCTACAACCGCAGAGTGAGAACTAACAGCTGGAAAAATGACAACATGCAACAGTCTTCTGTTATAATTACGACTTCAGTTACTCATTAGCACTGTGTTTTTCTGCAGATTGACTGAACATAAAGGGAATGGTCTTATATATAACACGAGGACTTGTTTTGTTTTTTTTCTTCACGTTGTGATGTGTATTATTGTTTGTTCGCGCTCTTTCTCCCCAGGCTGCTGATACGCTGGCCGTACGGCAGAAACGGCGGATATACGACATCACCAATGTTCTCGAGGGCATCGGGCTGATTGAGAAGAAATCAAAGAACAGCATACAGTGGAAGTGAGTGAGGCTCGTTCCCAGTGGAACTTGACCACAAATAAAAGCTTTTGTAAGGAATAAAAAGCAGTGTGTTGTGCTGTTATAAGAAAATAATAAACAGCAGGGTCGGGGGTGAAGTGGAATTACAGTTATGACTCAGAAGTTGATTATTTTCTAATATCATGCTCTGAAGTGTTTTATTCTGCTTATACCAGGAAAATCTGTAAAAAGATTTACCGATTACAATTTTTATTAAAGAACAACACATCATACATTTTTGTCCGTTTATAGATGCATTAAATGTTGTGGAGCATCTGTGAAACAAGTTACTACCTGTTCTCACTTATGTTATAGCAGCTATAATGTGGGCGGCTGTGGTTCAGGTGGTAGAGTGGATTTTCCACTAATTGTAGGGTTGGCGGTTCGATTCCTGGGCCACATGACTCCACATGCCGAAGTGTCCTTGGGCAAGACACTGAACCCCAAGTTGCTCCCAATGGCAAGTTAGCGCCTTGCACGGCATCTCTGCTACCATTGGTGTGTGTGAATGGGTGAATGAGACACAGTGTAAAGCGCTTTGGATAAAAGCGCTATATAAGTGCGCCATTTACCTCGTTCCCTCACCAGCCCCTCTCTCTCTCCTCTCTCTCTCTCGCGTTCTCTCGAAGTTAGTAAGACAGAAAAGTCATAGCTTGTCGTGTTACCAAGAAAGATTTTCCTGTGTCCGAAAACTTTGACTGTTACAAAGTGCTGACACTTGACTCCTTCCATAAACTTTTCATAAACATCTCCTCACAGAAAACTTCGCCATGTCAACAATAACACGTTTTAAAATCTTGATTACGTGGAGCGTTTGCCATGCAAGTTCCTGTGTCAGTTGTACTATGGAAGCGATAGCGTATTAGAACAAGCGTATTAATATAGAAATGTGATTTGCAGCTGCGCTACTGTCTGAGCTGCTGTTATAGAAAATCAGTTGACACCTTCTGACCAGTCAGAAAGGAGAATTAGCCAGTTCTGTGGATTTTCAATTTAATATAATTTTGGTTTGACTTAAAATCAATACTGATTTACCACAGATCTTGCTGATTGTGTGTGTATGTGTGTGTGTGTGTATAGAGGTGTAGGTCCTGGCTGCAACACACGAGAGATTGCTGATAAGCTGATAGATCTGAAGCTGGAGCTGGAAGATCTGGACAGAAGAGAACATGAGCTGGACCAGCAGAGGGTCTGGGTGCAGCAGAGCATAAAAAATGTGACTGACGACTCACAGAACAGCCCATATCCTTCCCTTGTGTTTTCCTCCATCATGGAGATCAGTGGCTTTCTCGTCTCTCCTGTCGTTAAAACGCACTCTGTCTTACTTGCACCTGGTTTTATCAGGCATCTTAAGGAGAGGTAGTCAAACCCAAATTCTTAACCTTTTCATGCATAAACTCTTTATATTTCCAGATATATATATCCAGATTATTTTATATTTTCTGTCTCGTTCTCTCTCTTTTTTTTTTTTTTTTAATACTTAAAATGGCATGATGTATGAGTTTTGATTCTGTCTAAATATTACCTGATTTAAAACCAAACAATATAACATTTTTCAAAATGTCCAAAATGGTAACATTCAGGTCTAAACTATGTCGGAAACAAATATTTTAGAAAATATCATTTTATTTATTGTTTATTAGTTTTCATTATAACAACCTCAAAAATCAGTGTACACTGCAATCATCAGCATCAAAGAAAAATAAAAATACTCGTTAAAATGGAAAGAAAAAAAGACAAAATTATACCGAGGGCTGAAATTCAAAAACGAGTATTTGAGAACATAGATATAGACATTGGTTCAAAGGGTTCATGACGGGTCCAAGAAAAAGAAAATATAAATTCTGAACGTGGATAATGTACACAGTTTAGGACTGTTGTGTGAGACGGGGGGGGGATCTTCCCCAAAACAATAGTTAAAAACAAACAAACAAAAAAACCAACAACTGCTTTTTAAAAATCTCACTTGAGTCTGGCACAATATTATATATTTTTTATGTAATGCAGAAAAATGGTAAATATTGACAGACAAATGGTCTAGAGAGCTATAGAGGTTTCGGTTCATTTACAGTAATGCTCTCGAGGGATTTAGGGGTTAAGTCAAAGTGCAATTTCTCATCTAAAAAAATCCTCTGGTAAAGGTTGAGTCACGGCTACAAATTCTCGACTCTGGGTACGAAATGCATAGAAAATAAATAAATAAAAGAACAGCAATAAATTTACTTAGTGTGAAAGTAAAAGTAGGAGAAAGAAAAGTAATCGCGCTTCGACTCGCACACTGGCCTCGTTTATCGTTATTACGTATAATTGGTGAGTTACTGCGGCTTTATATATGGATTACAGTCACTTGTTTAATTACACACTGTGAAACTTGGTGGTGTTATAGTAATAAGTCTTCTTTTTGGCCAGACTGCTTTTCATGTGTTTTTTTTAAAGTGGTAAAAAACCAGCTTATGCTAGGCACACACTGTAACCATGGCAACACTCTTAACCACCCCTGGCTAACTAACTAGTCTAACTTAGATTTGTTATCACTAATGCAATGTAAAGTGTACAAATGTAATGCAGATTCTGCAAGTCGATGATGATGAGGTTGATTGCCTTCGCTACAGCTTTGAAGCTTCGAACGCAGCCACAACACAGCTGGAACATTGGCAGTGAATTATTCTTGATTCCACATGCCATACAGCTCCTCATTCGATCAATAAAAACCAGCACCAGCATTTTGTCATCCATGTTTGTTCTTCCTCGCTTGCCCCTAATTTTTGCTTTTGTTGCGTCCTTAACAAGACATACTCTGGCCTACGTGACGCATCAAGATCTCTGCAACTGCTTTAAGGGTAAGTCCTTTCTCTTGAAAAATTTCTTGTTGTGATCTTCATTCAGGCCCTGGTTAACTTAGGATGAGTCACACTTTTAGCTTGTGCTATCCTTTTAACATTAACATTTTCTGCCTCTAGGTGACACTCTGCTAGCGATCCGAGCGCCTTCAGGCACACAGCTGGAGGTGCCGATACCAGAGTCTGTAAGTGCGGGTCTTCTTTTCCCTCACACCACTTTGGTTTCACTTTGAGGCACGTCTCCCTAACCCACGTCCCTTGTGTGCTGCTCAGTGCGTCATCGTCAAGTTTCTAAGCCGTATGTGAACCAGCAGGTGGGCAGATTGCCTAATGTGGTTTACTATAGCCAAGTTTTTGGTATGGATCCACAAAATAGTGAGGAAAATGTGCGTTCGTGAAATGTTCAGTATGTTTACATATTGTAAAAATATCACAGTAGTGATTGACTGTTTAAAAATGGGTGAAAATTAAAGGTGTCGTTAAAAAAAAAAAACACTTCTTGAAGCTGATCAGGTAAAAGAAAAGCTCAGGTCAACAGTGACACCGTAAGTCATTATGAAACCGGAATATCCCTGGTGTCTCCTCTGCTCATTCAGTTGCTGATATTTTCCTGGTAGTAACACATTACGTTATTGTTTTAGGTTGTAAACGGACAAAAGAAGTACCAGATCCACTTAAAAAGTTCCTCGGGCCCTATCGATGTTCTTCTGGTGAATAAGGACCCGGCCAGCGCCTCTCCGGTCGTGTTACCTGTTCCCCCTCCGGAAGACATGCTCCAGAGTCTCCCAGCCTCCTCGGTTTCTGCTCCATCTGCTCCTGTCGCTGCCCCTACCGCCAAACCTGCAGGCAACAGTACAACAAGTACAGCTGTTAATAACCAGAGGCCTGCAAACACGACTGCTGCACCCGCTACAGGTTTCACACCAAGCTCTACAGATCTCTCTCTCTCTCTCTCTCTCTCTCTCTCTCTCTCCCTCTCTCTCCCCCCTCTGTCAATCACAGTTGTACTATCCAATCACTGGCGTGTCTAAGCTCATGTATGCAGAAGACGGCCGATCACGCTTTAGTCTGGACGTGTTACACTGCCCCGTAACACATGAAGCTTGAAAAGATGCGATTCACATGTCTCGGAGGAAGCATGAGATGATAAATGAGAGTGCGCGATATAATAAATCCCGAAGTAATTGCGATAAATGATATTGTAATTTTAAGACCATTTTATTCCACCGATATGATAATATATGATGATGTAATAACATTATAATGTGATTACAAGAGCAAGGAACTTTTAATTCTTAAGAATATTCAGGACGCGTTTGAGGGAGTTCATTATGCCGCTAGTAAAGCGTCTTCAGTTCACCGCTTTTCATTCACTGTTCAGCTTCAGCTCATGCAGTGGCTCAATCCCTGACATTACTGACTACGGCAGGGTTATTTGAAACACCAGGACTATTCTTTCTAGATTTTTCTTCTTGGAAAAAAAACATTGTTAGTGCGTTGTTAATATCTTGCGTAATTTTTTTTTCACGATGATAAGATGGTACACATCTTACATTCGAATGCACACAGTTTTTGCATTTGAATGCACACAGTTTTTGCATTCGAATGTGCATTTTTATCTTAAATTTGACGAACATTCGAAGTTCAAATTTTTATTTGACAGCACTCGAGCAGACTAGAAGACAGAAGCGTTAAACAAACACACATGTAAATGCAACGCGCAATATTGAGGTCAGCAAAAACGATCGAGGCCATGTCCATATATCGTACGATAAGTCGATAATGTAACTATCATGACAGGTCTAGCCTTCAGCTTGGAAGACTGGACTGTTCGAGGAGTCAAAATCAGAATTTGGGTATTTGTTATGCCATACGTCGCCATGAACTCAGTAAAATAAATATGAAAAAGAAAAGCTATAAACAACTGGCAATATTTTGATGCCGTGAGCAGTGCTGCTGTTGTACATCTGGAAAGAAAAATTGTTTTGTGGGCCAGCAATATTCACTTTCTTGTGAAAAGAATAAAATGGCAATATATTTCCAATAATGTCCAGGACAACATTACTAACCGTCTTAAAAGGAAGTAGACTCCATTCAGGTGCCTCGGCTTCCTGGACTCGAGCACCTCCCTGAATTTCTTAAATTGTCTCTCTCTTTGTTTTTTTCCTGTGACTGTTCTATGTTCTCAGCATGTGTATTTTTGTGTGACAGAAGCCCCCAGCAATGCCCCCTCAAACACACCGGCCAATCAGAATCCAGCAGAGGAGAGCCAGCAACTTCAGTCCTCAGCCTCGTTGGACAGCAGCTCGTCGCTTCCTGAGTCCTCGGCCGTCTTTGAACCAATCAAAGCGGACCCTTCAGAGTGTGAGTGTACATGCGGATTAAAAACTAAACTCTGCTTAGTGTTTATGTATTTGCTGAACTTTTTTTGCTAATCTAACTTTATTTAATTAATTTTGTTTGATTGTTTCACTTTTTAGTGCTGGATCTCCCTAAAGAACTTTCAGAAATGTTTGATCCTACTAAAGGTAAGACTGCTTTTCGTCTTAGCCTGATATGTCTAAAAAAAAAAAAAAAAAAAAGAAGAGGAAAAAAGAAATAGTGTCGTGAGTTACTATATTTTCAGTGCACTCATCACTGTGTTTATGCTGCATTTGTGTCGTGGGGAAAGGTTCAGGAAGTCAGTGAAAATTCCGATTATTCCAACTGGAAAGCGTTCACACTTTGCTATTTAATTTACTCGATAAAAGTGACATTTACTACACATTAGCTACCATATGACGCTAATTCCCAAACTACGGGATCTCCATGTGAGGTAGCTTGACTTACAAATGGGGTCTCCTCTGTTTATTTTACAAATTAATAATATAAATATTTAGGGCTGAAACTAACGATTATTTTCGTAATCAATTAATCAGGCTATTATTTTTTTCTTTGATTAATTGGGAAAAAAACATTCAATACTATTTTTAAAAAGTAAAATACATATTCTTTTACAAATATAAACTTCAGACTAAAACTTTACATTAATACACCTGTTTGTCCGATTTATATAATAAGTTTATATTATATAATAGTATTTATGCATTTTTTTTTATGGATTCACAACAAAGCACAGATAATTAAACTACAGTTTTAATAATAAAAACTCACTTTCACTGCACCTCGTGGTTTCTGTTACTCACTGCCTTTAGACATAATGGTTTACTTGTGTTTATTTTGATCGTAGCGTTTTAATTGGACGTTACAGATCTCACTTCTGCTACACTGTGTATCACCATGTCTACACTGCGAGTGAGGAGCAACGTGGTCTCGTTACTAATAGATCACTTCCGTTATAATAAATGGCAGAATTTACACTGCAAGCACACAAATAATATAATAACAATAAACTGAACCTCTTAAGCAACTCGCACCAGTTTCCCCAACCCCTTGCACACAGTGGAGCATTTTGGATATGAGCACAAGTTTGTGTTCATGCATCACCGTCGTGTGTCCGTGCTACACAAACTCCACTTTGTAAAGTTTGCAGGTTACCATCTTCTACACTATGTTGAATATAAAATGCCTCCCTGCCTTAGAGGACTGAGGTTGCCCCCCCCCCCCCCCCCAAACATTTTTTTTAACCCCCCTGCCATCACTTGACGTTTATGCTTCCGTCTGATAGTGACTGAGGTCATGTTGGGCATAAAAGGTAATGCTGACTCTAGGTATTCTGCTAAAGCTAGCGGCATCACATTACGTGCGTTTGATGTCATGTGCCATCGTCTGGGATACGGCTTGTACTTCCGCTTAGTAAAAACTCGCTCGTGTTCTAGTTGAGACGATACTACCTTTCTGAAATTCATACGCTAGATGGCAGAGTGCATAGTGTACGTGTATAGTACGTCATTTGGCACAACCTTGCTCTGTACACGCCGATGCGTGTTTTCGGAAGAGAAGTAACGCAACGAGTAGATGTGCCCCGTGCCACACGCAGACCAACTAATTGAGATTCATTGACAATGATTTCAGAATCGATTATTATCAATTTTATCGATTAGTTGTTGCAGCTCTTTAAATACTGAAATACACATTTAAATTAACGTTATTGTAGAGTCTTGTTCACTACCCTGACATACTGCAGTAGCATAGTTTAGGATAGTTTAAGCTCTTGCCTCAGAACAAGTGTATAACATATTACATTAAAAAAAACTGTTTGGAAACCTACCTTCCTTTCTGGAATATGTTTGTATTTGGATTGGCCTCTTGTCAGTCATTTTATAGCCACTCCCATAACACCCCTTCACTTCCTCATAAATCATCATGGGATGATCATGAGATAATAACGTTGTAGCTCGGCTTTCGAGAGGTCGAATGTCCGAATGCGCTTGAAAGTGATGTCATAACAGTCCTTGCTAATGGTAACTCTAGTTGAACCACATGGGAGGAAAAGGGGGCAGGCTCAATGAGTAAAAAAAAAAAATCATTCAAATCTTATTCAACTCCACGTGTTTAACTGCTAGAGATCTATTTTTCACAAATCTTACCTAATGCACCTTTAAAATGTATGAAGTCTGTAGCTGCTATCTTAGTACAAGATGAGTGGTGTTTATTTCTGTTTCCTGTTTTGTCTGCAGAAATCATGAGTGCAGATCTACTGGAAGAGCTCATGTCATCAGAAGGTAAAGCTGGCCATAAACCAAGCCATCTGTACATAGTTTACTACTAATCATGAAGATGAGTTACTGAAGCTTCAGAGCTGTGAACGCTGCACTGAAGATGTGTGGACCATTTATGTGAAGTATTTTATATTTAAACAATAGAGTAGTACGTTAAAATCTCTCTTGTTCTGGAATTTAAGGAAATATTTCTTTGTTGATGCACTGAAGGGATGTGTATTTAGGAGGTAGACAAAAAAAAGTGTATTGCCCTCGTTACTGTCGAGTGTTTCACCTGTGATTTCCAGTTAAACTCTTATGCCTTTAAAAAATGGCAAACCGATTGGGATCAATGCAGTACAAATAATCTTCACAAAATCAACCCTGTTGTTAGTAGAACACTACTACTTGGATAATCGCTGGGACCATGTTGTCTACACCCGTTCGCGAATAAGCCACTCCAGACTCACTCACAAGTTTCTGTTAACGGGTGAAGATCCTCCTTTATGCCTCTTATGCCAAAGTCCAATATCTCTGAGGCATACTTTAATGGACCATTAGGGTTTCAACACCGTCCTTTAATGGACCGTTATGGGGTTGTTGTTTTTTTTTCTTTCCCCCGGTTGAATTGATATGAACAGATTTTTATAATATAGCCCTGGTAGCTCACATGGCATTAAATCACAAAGTTTTCTTCTCATAAGCATGAATCAGTCAGTTTCCTCTCTCCCTAGCTCGATCTCTATCCATCCATTCATCCATCCACCACAAATTGTGCACGTTTCCTGAAGGCCTTCCTGAATTTTCCATTCCGTCATCATCTGATGAGTGACTAAAAACGAAACAGGGTCGATTAATAACGGGCAGTTTTTATTCTTTGTCTCTGTGCAATTTCCACAGCGAACCTAAATTAAGGGTTCAGAAATAAACTAACTGGGGACACATGATAAAAAGTTACTTTTATAAAAAAAATTTTAAACATGCCTTAGTTTACACTGAATACAGATGACTGAAAGGGATCCTCCTCTTCTCCTCCATCAGTCCATCCATCCTATCATCAATCCATTACAAAACATTTCATACACTAGTTTTAAAAAGAATGTATCTTTTGAAGGTCAAACATTTTAGTGGATATTATCTCCTATTGCCCATTAAGCTGTTTTTTTTTTTTTAAATAAATCATTACATACCTAGTAGCAATGAGATTTCTTTATCTATGTATTTAATTAAGTTTTTATTTATTTAGACGTACAAATGTATTTTTTAAAATAAATTGTTCTTTTTTGAGTGAATTTATTTACAAATGATGAATAAATATATATTTTTACATGTTCTGTTAATGTTTTATTATTATTATGATTTATTATTATTATATTTTATTTTTCCTTTCTTTAATGGAAATTCTACCCTGGGTACCTTCAAGGATAAGCATTTGAAATATCCGAGCCCCTCTTTCTCACTCTCTTCCTTTCTCTTTTCTAGTTTTCTCTCCACTCCTCCGCCTCTCACCACCTCCCGGCGACCACGACTACATCTATAATCTGGACGAGACAGAGGGCCTGTGTGACCTTTTTGACGTCCCTATTGCCAACCTTTGACCTCCACACGCACGTGATGAGAGTAGTACCTGTATTTAACAAAAGAAGCCCGCCTTTTTTATTTAAAAGGTTCGGCTGCGTTTCATATCCATGTGAATAAGCTGATTTTATGTGTGTGTATATATAGAGTTGTATGTTTTTATGTTTCGTTTCTCTTTTTGTAATATCCTCTACCCAAAGCTGCGATCTACTGAACAGTGGCACGGAACATCCCCCTGCCTCGCTCTGTGCTTGACATTGCCGAAGCTTCGCCTATTTTTTATTTTAACAGCCGTGCTTTTTAAACACATTTGAACCCAGCAACAGGATGAAAGACATTGTGTTGCTACTTTGGTCAAATACACAATCGGAAACACCAGCAGGAATACCAGCTCTAGTCCCTGACCTGTTTTGTTTTTGTTTGTTTTTTTGGTTTTAAACTGTCCTCCTATTGGTTTATAGAAGTGGGTGTAAAGTTGCTTGCTTACACAACATTTGCTTTTATCACATGCACAGCTGTTTTCTTCACGTTTGTCTTTCAAGCATTCTTAAAACATCTCCATATTATAAAAGTATGAGCGCTTGGCTGAGCACCACAGAGAGAGATGCACTAGATTTCAGGTTTGGTGTCAAATTTCCCAGCAAAAAGCATCGTTAGGAGCAGTTTGTAACTTTTAGAGCTGTCTCATGCGGAGCTGATTTTTTCCTTGAACAAATTTAACACAAACAAAACACAAGCTCTTTTAAATGGTACTAGTGCAAATCAGTTTTTATAAGGTATCTTTAAATTTATATGATTATTACTGGTCTGGAAACACCTTTGAACATTACAAGCTGCCATTAAAGGAAAAATCCACCCTGAACTTATCAGCGTTTATAATTAACTTGATCATCAGTGGCGTCTAAGCTTCTGTCGTTGACGTTGTCTGTTTTCCATTTGGTTAGCAGTTTCCTACGTTACCCACAACTCTGATCGTGATGCCGTGGGATTTAGCCCTCTCGTCATCTCTAGATAAAGAGAATGATGCAGCAGCGCTTCAGACCTTTAGTCTGTTCAGTTCTCTCAGCTCAAACTAATCAGTTTCCAAAGCTTAAAACTTCTGGGATTTCCAGTCCAATGTTTGCTCCAGTGTCTCCGCTACTTCTACGCTGGATTACTCATTAATATGATGTTTAACGGGGCGGGAGAATGAGTGAGAAATGAAACTCTTGCTCTGTTGTTTCACCGATTGAGCAGCATCGTAACTGTGCCAGTAACTTCTTTGAACTTCTCACAGGAACAAGAAGAATTAAATCAGGACTTGAATGTCTATGCACATCCCAGATATTTCAATATGAACACATTTAATGTGTGTTACGGTGGAGTTCTCCTTTGGCAACCGAATCAGGTCTGTGGTGCTTTTTCTGATGTTTTGGGACGTAGTGTTTTACAGCTTCAGTTTTCCGGCTTTACATTTACTTGTCACATATGCTTAAAGCAGTTGAAGGTCAAGGGCCTTGCTCAAAGACTCATCACTGTCTCAGCAGTTCCTCTCACATCCTTTCGTTCGACTACTCCACTGTGGATTGAGATCGTTGGTCTTTTATTTGCTTCCCCCAAAACACACTATAAGCATATTTGTATATTCATTTAATTGTCACTTAACCGGACAGAACCTTATGCATTCATAACTAACTCCTGGTGTTAATGTATGTACATCAGAACGAGAATGTATAGCAACTGTGTAATTTAAGCTGTTAATTGTCCTCTGAAACATGTGCTTAACCCGTTTCTCCTTCTGTTATGTCCAGTTCTATAGTCCTGCCATCTGTTATTCATTTCCATGTATGTAAGCTATATATTTCCACTCATTGTAGCTAAAATACGTTTGCACTGTTTGTACATGAGCATGACTATGTAAAGAAGGAAATCTGCTCAGCACCACATCTACAGCTGTAAACAGTTTATTGCATCTTCTCTGGAACAGAACTGTTCCCTATTTTTAAAAATGTATTTCTTTTAGCTGAAGGATATTTTTATGGTTGTACACCATCATTATTTTTGTACAGGCTAGAGAGTTCGACAGATGAATTATGGTATGCACAAAGCAGACTTGATTTCTCTGATGATAACATGGTCATCTCCATATTCGCACTTTAAGGCAGTACGATCACTTGGGTTTCATTCGTCCACTCCTTTCTGCTGGACGGAGAGCTTCACTTCAGGTCCAGGGAAATGTTACAACCTTCACTCTTCTGTCTCAATGCCATCCATTGAGGTTCTTTGTAACGGAGTAGCCTGCCAGAATGGCTATCTGTGAAAGAAATAAATGACAACAGTTTTGTAACAGCGGTGTAGTTTAATGAGTTGGTGTGCATCAGGGTTTCAATCCTTTTCTTTCTTTTTTTTTTTTTCTTTTATTCAGCTGAGTGGTTCTCATTTTATAGCAGAATATGACTCAACCTGAAAACGCACACACTCATACAGGGAAAAGTGGTCTGAGAGGTTAACACTGCATTTTCAGAAAACATAAGGAATAAAACATTAGAGGATATGCTGTTGTGGGAAAACGTAGTGATGAAGTGAAGTTACCACCCCTACCTACATTAGTTTTTCTTTTATTCCTCTTATATCACATCGCTTCACTATGTCAAGGATTACATTTTTCTTGAAATCGTACTTTAAAATCTTTTTATAGGTCTGTTTAATGTTGTGGAATTTCCATGAAACAAGTTAGTTCTCATCACTTGCTCTATAGAGATAGACAGGAAGAAACACCTTCATGAATGTAAATGCAGATGGTTTACCTCAAGATTAGACTTTGTTTTTTAAAAAACAACAACTTTTGTAAGATTTGACTTTCCTAAAAAAAAAAAAAAAAGCACTAAAATGTTATATATATATATATATATATAAAGCCTGACCAGTTCTGATGGGAGATTGGCTTGTACCAGAAAGATTGGAAGAGTATGGAGAAGACAAGGAAGGGCTCATGTTCCAAAGCACACCACTTCATCTGTTAAACATGGTGGAGGAAGTGTTATGGCATGGCCATATATGGCTGCCAATGTAACTCAGTCACTGGTGTTTATTGATGATGTGACTGCTGATAGAAGTAGCAGGATGAATTCTGAAGCATATAGAGCTATACTTTCTGCTCAGATTCAGTCAAATGCTGCAAACCTGATAGGACAACGTATCACAGTACAGATGGATAATCACCCAAAATGTACCGTGAAAGCAAACCAAGAGCTTCGTAAGGCAATGAAATGAAATGTTCTTAAATGTCTGATAACCTCAACCCAATTGAGCATGCTTTTCACTTACTGAAGGCAGAAAGACCCACAAACAAGCAGCAACTAAAGGCAGCTGCAGTAAAGGCCTGGCAAAGCATCTCAAAGGAGAAAGCTTTGAGGAAAATTAGGGATAAATTCACATATTTAAAATCTATCATGTGTTATGTTTCTGTAAAGCTGCATTGAGACAATGTCCATTGTAAAAAGGGCTTTACAAATAAAATTGAATTGAAAACTCAGCATTTAGCTGATTTAACCTCAGACAGGAACACTACAGCTGACTTCCTGTTTCTCAGAATATGTTTGTACTACATCAGATTTGCCCCGCTAAATATGACATAGGTCAGTATTCGCAATGAACATTAGCATCACTAAAATACACATTACATAACGTTGCTAAAGTTTAGCACTTCAAACAAAAAAAGCCTGAAGCCAAAGCTAAATCTTCTATCTGAATTTGAGAGACTTTACTATTTCGGTTCTGATGTTCTCCTGAGAAACTCTGAAATGGCTGAACCGTCCGGGCTACGTTCCAAACCGCACACTTCTATGTACTAAATACTACGCCAAAAAATAGTACACTGCCATTGGTTGCTAGTGGCTTCGTACTAATTTTGACATACTCTTTAGTACAGAAGTGTGCGGTTTGGAACGCAGCCCGGGTCTCCTTCCTTTAGCAGCGGGAGGGACGCTGTTCAACCCGGAACTGGGAATGTCGTCAAGGCGGAAGCTCAAATATATGACTACTTCCTCTAAGCGCGCACTTCATAGGGGCTTTAAAAAACGATTTATGAGCCCTATCTAGTGCACTACGTGTTTAGTCAGAAGCCTTTTTGGAGTTGAAACCCAATTCTTAGGCTGAAACTTGAAATAACTGTTCTAACACGTACGAAGCGTTTTTTGCAGTCTGGAAAAGAAAATACTTTCTTTTTTTAAAAAGGATCAGGAGTTCTAATGTGCAAAGTTTTTGTCTGTCAGCAGGTAAGAAATACGTTTATACAAGTTTTAGCATCCATTTTTATTGAAGTTAACTCACTTCTGCTTGTTTCAGTTGTTTAACTTGTGCAGTCGGCTGAGTTTTACTCAAAACGATTAATAGAAAATGGAAATAAATATTCTGGGTTTGTTTGATCCTGTATGATTTTTTTTTCCCCAGTAGTTTTCAAAACTTCCCATGAAGAATGGGACAATGGCACAATTTACCAAGACCCCTGCTTAACATTATTGCATTTTCTTGCATGAACAGTACATGAAACAGCCTGTAATAGTGCTGTTATTTATTATTTATTATATTATATTATAGTAATAGAGTAGATCCTTAAAACGACATGATCTTTAGTTCCGGTTTTAATTTTCTAAACCATTTCCTACTTTGCTTGACTTTGCTAATTTGGCAGTTACAAGAAGTGTAGCATGTTCCTGCTTTATAATTATGTGAGATATATGTAATAAATAGATGCACAAATCGACTCAAATGAATCTCAGTAGTCTAAGAGTAATTTTTTGTTTACCTTCATACTTCAGTTCCAGCACCAAAGGAACACTCACCTGCTTCACAGGTGAGCTGGATCAGGTGTGTAGAGGAGCTAGGATAAAAAGATATGGATGTGAGAATTCAAAAAGTTTGCAATAATACACACAGAATGGTCTGAAGAAGCAAGAAATGAGGTTGGGTCGGACTTCTTTCAAGTCAAGTGGCTTTTATTGTCGTTTGTAACTACAGTGCGCTCCACTAATATTGGCACCCTTGTAAATATGAGCAAAGAAAGCTGTGAAAATTTGTCTTTATTGTTTAACCTTTTGATCTTTTGTTAAAAAAAATCACAAAACTTCTCTGCTCTCAAGGATACAGGTTTATCAAAAAATAAATCTTTGTTAAATATAGATGTGCCACAATTATTGGCACCCCTATGAATTCATATGAGAAAAATATATTTGAAGAATATTCCCATTGATATTTTACATGTTTTTAGTACACCTGGGTGACTAGGAACAGGAAATTGTTCAACAATGACTTCCTGTTTTACAGGGGTATAAATATGAGGTAACACATAAATCAAATTCCCTTAGTCATTCATAACAATGGGTAAGACCAAGGAATATAGCTGTGATGTGCAGCAAAAGGTTGTTGAGCTTCACAAAATGGGAAGTGGCTTTAAGAAAATAGCACAAGCATTGAAAATGCCCATTTCCACCGTCAGGGAAATAATTACGAAGTTCCAGTCAACTGAAAATGTTAAGAATCAACCTGGATTTAGATGTGTGAGTATATTGTCTCAACACACTGTGAAGAAGATGGTTCGAGTGGCCAAAAAATCTCCAAGGATCACAGCTGGAGAATTGCAGAAGTTAGTTGTGTCTTGGGGTCAGAAAGTCTCCAAAACTACAATCTGAAGTCACCTACATCACCACAAGCTGTTATGTTTTCAAGAAAAAAGCCTCTACTCTCACCCGAAAACAAACTCAAGCATCTTCAGTTTGCCAGACACTACTGGAACTTCAAATGGGATCGGGTTCTATGGTGATGATAACCAAAATAGAGCTTTTTGGTAATAAACACAGAGGTGGTTTTGCGCACACAAAGAGGTAGCCATATGGAAAAGTACCTCATGCTAACGGTTAAATATGGTGGTGACTCTTTAATGTTTTGGCCTGTTTTTCTGCCAGAGGACCTGTACATTTTGTTAGGATACATGGCCTCATGGACTCTATCAAATATCAACCTGACTGCCTCTGCCAGAAAGGTTCAAATGGGCCGTGGTCGGATCTTCCAGCAGGACAATGATCCAAAACACACATCAAAATCAACACAAAAATGGTTTATTGACCACAAAATCAAGGTCCTGCCATGGCCGTCCCAGTCCCCATGGAAAACCTGTGGGGTGAACTGAAGAGGAGAGTCCACCAGCGTGGACCTCTAAATTTAAAGTATCTGGAGAGATTCTGTATGGAGGAACGAGGCATTATAGGAGAAGACTCCAAACTGTTATCTTGGCAAGGGAGGTAATACAAAGTATTGACTAAAAGAGTGCCAATAATTGTTGCATACATATATTCAACAATGATGTATTTTTGGGGGATAAACCTGTGTTTTGTTTGCAATTGTTTGATATCCATAAGAGCAGAGTATGTTTGTGAATTTTTTTGAACAAAAGATCAAAAGCTTAAACAATAAAGACAATTTTTGACAGCCTTCTGTGCTCATATTTACCAAGGGTGCCAATATTAGTGTAGGGCACTGTATATACACGTTACACAGTAAGATGAAACAACCTTCCTCCAAGACCCACATGAAATAACACAGAATTACATGCGCCTACACAGACCTACCCAGCCAGAATATAGTCCACGGGTACAAACAGCACAAGACATTACACATTTACTAAAGACAGGACAATAGGTACATTAATAGTCTGAATAAAGTGCCATATGTAACAGGTTGTGTAAAGCAGCTATAGCTCTATAATAATAAAATTCTGTAAATGTAAACATAACATACTGTGACACTGTGTATTTACTAGGATAAAAAGTGTTAGCAGCAAGACCGCAGGTAAGCCGGTACAGTATTTTGTGTACGGTGTTTAAGCAGCAATTTAAGAAAGAGCTGTGCAAAAATTGCAAAGGGAGTGGAATGTTTGTTCAGTTGGGTATGAGTGTGTGTGGGTTTGTCTTAGTCCAGACGCTGGGTATTAAGCAGTCCCTCCAGGATTGAGCAATTTTGAGATAGCAGAAATCAAGGAAACTGCAATATTCAGAGGAGCTTGCAGTTTTTCAGAATTACTGCTGATTTTCCGCAGATTTGGGCTAAGACTTGTCATGTGACATCATCACAACATGCATTCAGCCAAAGCCCTCTTCGATTAACATGTGTCGACCATGAGTACAGATAAAAGGTCTCATTTACCAACAAACATCACTGTGAAAGACTGTGCAAAACAGTTTTGTGCAATTGCAATTTTGCCAAATCAAGTAGCTTTCCTAAAAACAAGAAATCCACAAATTGCCTCCCAAATTGTGAAAAAAATGTCGCAAAATCAAACATTTTTAGCCGCAACAATCACAAAAAAGTCAGCAAAATCCTGTACGGACTGATTAAGGAGTCTGATGGCTTGGGGGAAGAAACCATTACACTGTTTGTCTGTGAGCAGCCGAATGCTTCAGTACCGTTTGCCAGAGAGCAGGCGGATGAAGAGTTTGTATGTGGTGTGTCTGGTCATCCACAATGCTGATGGAGGGAAAAGAGATCCTGACTGTTTTTTCAGCTGTCCTCACTAGCCGCTGCAGGTTCTTGCGATCCGAGACTTTCCAAACCAAGCAGTGACGCAGCTGCTCAGGATGTTCTCGAAAGTCCCTCTGTACAAAGTGTTGAAGATGATGGGTGGGAGATGGGATTTTCTCAGACTTTGCAGAAACTAGAGATGCTGCTGGGCTTTCTTGGCTATGGCGCTGGTGTTGAGGGAGCAGGTGAGGTTTTCCGCCAGGTGAACACAGAGGAATTTGATCTCCATCGAGGAACCGTCAATGTTCAGAGTAATGTGGTCGCTCCGTGTTCTCATGAAGTCAACAACCATCTCTTTTGTTTTGTCCACATTCAGAGACAGCTTGTTGGCTCTGCACCAGTCCGTTAGCCTCTCTCCTCTCTGTATGCTGACTCCTTATTCTTGCTGATGAGACCCACCACGGTCGTGTCGTCGGCAGACTTGGTTATGTGATTCGAGATGTACATCGCTGCACAGTCATGTCAGTGCAGACTGTAGACTCAAGCAGCCCAGACTATCAATCAGTGACCATCACATCAGGTTTTTATCACACACAGTGGCCCGCCTTCTGCTAGATTGGATCTTGATTTGCTGACACGTCCATATCACGTCATCAACAGTGATTGAGATGGCGCATGTGATATGCTGAATGTGAATGAAGTGAATTATTTACTTCATAAGATTGCCTTTGGAGGAGAAACTAAATATAGCTAGACTAAGCACACATTGTCCAATGTCCCAATGCTCAAATTGCACACTATGACAGATGACACTGTGTTTTGGTTTGTTTATGTTTAGCATGTTTCGTTTTCAGAGACAATTAAATAAAATCCTGTGAAATTCCAAATAATGAAATAATCTACCCTAGAATGGTGTGGAATACCCACAAAGCATTTTTCTACAAGACATAGAGTAGGGCACCATTCCAGGCACAAGGAAGGTTGTGGGATTTCAAGAGTCGGTTTTCAGGTATGAGTTAGAAAATTCGCAATACTTGTGGTGCCCCACATAGTGAACGCTGCCTGTGCCGAAGTGTCCTGTAGGTGCTCTGTATCCTCAAGGCTTCATCATGGGGAGGCTGATATACTACAATGCATTGTGGGACTTCAGAAGAGAGGTGGATACCCACTTCCTGTTCCCTAAAATACATCATTTAATCCCTCAACAGTGTGGAGTAGGATTTCTACATGGCTACAATTTGCGAAACATCACTTTAGTGCTGGATGATATAATATTGATGTAATATTGGGGATATTATTGGGATCGGTTTTGTCTCAGTCCAGTTTCAAGATGTATTTTCTGGATCATCATTATTCTTATAAGAATTACATACTGTGAATATACTCTACATGGCCACAAGTATGTGGACACCCCAACTAATTCAGGTGTTTCAGCCATACCCATTGCCACATAAAATCAAATCAGCCATATAGTCATGTAATCTCCATACAGAATGGTTTGTACTGAAGAGCTCAGTGACTTTAAACATGGCACTGACACAGGATGCCACCTTTGCCACCAGTCAGTTGGTGCACTCTAATTGCTATTATTGTGAAAAGGAAGTATCTAGGGGTAACATCAGCTCAGATATGAAGTGGTAGACCACACAATCTCACAGAGCTGAAGTGTGTAGCGCATAAAAATCATCTATCTGATGCATCGCTCATTACAGAGTTGCAGACTGCCTCTGGAAGCAACATCAGCACAAGTTGATGTTGGGAGCTTCTTGAAATAGGTTTCCATGGCTGAGCAGCTGCACACAAGAATATGTGCACTATGCGCAATGCCACTCGTCGGCTGCAGTGGTGTAAAGCGCCGCCAATGGAGCAGTGGAAACATGTTCTCTAGAGTGATCTATCATGCGTCACATCTGGTAGTCTGATGGATGAATCTGGGCTTGGTGGATACCAGGAGAACGCTACCTACCATAATGCAGAGTTCCAACAGTAGTTTGGTCGAGTAGGATGGAGGGTTTGATATTTTTGTGATATCGGCCACCTCTACTTCAAAATTAGTGCACTATATAGTAGTGATGAGTCTGTTTTTGTGAATCTCTGAGATGGCTCTTTTTTTCCCTTTTGTACATAAAGGATATGTCAGTGCTCATTTATCATTTATTTATTTACATTCATTCATCATCAGACAGCTTAACTTCTTCCTTAGAAACCTCTTTTTGACATCCAAGCTGCATGTGTTTGAATCTCAACTGTTTGTAGGGGATGGGAAGCGATCCTTTATCAGGATAAATGGAAATAAATCTCCTTAATGATCCAAACTAAAGCGGAACAACAACAATGCGGCCTTTGTTAATGATTTGTGGTGACTTGATGATTTAGGCCAACAATTATTTAATTACATTTGATAAAATGCAGTTTGAACATGCAATTTCAGCCAACAAAGAACAATCGCTGGCAACAATATTGCAAACTGCCCCTTTTAGACGGACTTGGGAACGAGCCGTTTAGGAGCTGAAAGTGTCGACTCTTATTGGTGAGCTGAATCAATGAAAAGAGACAGATTTTTCCATTACTGCTAGTGAATAAGGCGCAGTTATATACTGCAGCATAACCTGCTGCAATGCATTGTGGGATTTCAGGAGAAAGCTGGATTTATAAAATGGCAGAATTCCATAATTAGTGAACATGCATTAGTGTGGCATACAGTGGCCTCTGTAGATCGTTGGGCCACAGATACTGAGATGAATGTACATAACTGGGGCATAGAAAAGACATGAGCTGTGTGTGTGTGTGTGTGTGTTTGGGGGGAGGTCGTATGCAGGCTGCTGGTCTTTAGTCCACATGCACACACTTAGTAGATCCAACGAAACCACACTTCTGTGGCTTCAGTGGGGTCAGATGTTACTGTGAACATGTGACTAACACAGCTCTGCATTTGGACCACCTCCTTCCTTTCTTTCTTTCTTTCTTTCTTTCTTTCTGTGTCACTTTCTCAATGTCTTTCTTGTTCCCTCTCTCTCTTTCTGTCTCCTCTCTCTCTCTCTCTCTCATTTGATCTTTCTGTCCCTCTGTTTCTGTCTCTCTGTTTCTGTCTCTGTTTGTCTATCTCTCTCTCTGTGTAGTGTGTGTGTGTGGCACATGTGGGTGTGTGGATGGATGGATTTGGGTTGATGAGTGTGTCTGGGAGCATGCAGGAACATGATTGGAATGACGTGGAATGAGGCCTGAGAAACATCAATTCATGGCCCTGAGTCTCTCCTTCGCTCTCTCTCTCTCTCAGTGCAGTTAAACAGCTAAATATCTAAATCTCAGGAGAACTGCAAAGCTGATTAATGTTTTTTTTTTTTCCCTGGTTTGTTTCCGCTCCAGTGTTGGCTTTACTCTTCCTCGCTGTGTGTATACTGGGTTTGGTGGCCGAGGTGAGAATATACCTGGCTGTTCATCTATTTTTCTCATATCTGCTCTCAGGAGCCAAATCAGTCGACCTCTAGGAATATAATTAATAATTGTATAATTATTTTGTAGTAGTCTTATAAACAAGAAATATTAGATAAATGCCTGTATATAAAATGTGTGTAACTCACTATGGATATAAAATATCTGAAATGTAAATGTTTGAGATGTCAGTATATGTGACTGGTTACGGCTGCGGCAGTAGTTGCTGAGGTGAAATACAGTCGTTACCACACACACGCAAGCACAAGCACGCAAGCACAAGCACGCAAGCACACATTTCCTTCTTTAATGGGAGTCTCAGAGAAAACAGTGAGTCTGGAGCTGTGTGTTACTCGTCCTGTTTTCACACATGGAAACACTTGAGTCTGTCAAACAATTCAACTGGAGCTTCTGTTGATTAAAAACCACAGCGATGTGTGTGTTTACGAATGGGAGAGCTTGTATGCCATATACAGTATCTCCTATACAGGTGTATAGGTTTACCATTTACAAATTTCTGATAAGCTGAGCGCACAAGTTCTCCTTAAAAAGAGGAAGGTGCAAAGTCATTATGAAAATAGGAGTGTACTGACAGCACGCTCCTCTCCTGTAAGGTACACTGTGTATCAGTTTTTCAGTTTCAGCATGCTTCACAGTACTGGCTTTTAAAGTCCCCATGAAATCCATATTGTTTTGTAGCGTTTAGTATGAATATGTCTTAAGCCTTAAGGTTATCTATAAGCTAGTGTGTGGCAAAACAATGAAAAAATTCACATTTAGAAAAGATATGTGTTCAAAATTTACAGTCTCTCTCTACCCCCAATACAGAGCAACAATTTTAATGATGTCATTCTGCACTTCCGCATCTCATCAGATTTTCTGTCCAATCAAGTGCGCTCTAGAATCTGAAGTGTCCCGCCCCCAGCATTATAAAAATCACCTTGCCGTTCTTGAACGACAGAAATCATATCAGCTTAGCCCAGGCTGTGAGGTATGCTAAACGCTATTGACTTTTTCAAAAGGGGCACGACTCCTCTCAATCGCACCACCCCATCGTCCATTATTTTCCTATAACAACATGCCTCCAAGTGCTTTATTCCTCACATATTGGATGTGATAGGCGTTGAACCTATTTTGTGACCTCACAAATGATTAATATGCATTAGAAATGTGCAATCCTCATTGAATTTTTGGAGTATTTATGGAGTTCAGGATTGTTTTAAAGAATAATACACTAGGAAGCACTCTGTAAAACATAACTCTATCCTTGTACTATTTTTGTCTCTTTTTCAGGCATCCGCATATCAAAATGCCGCAGCAGAAGGACATCGTGAAGATCGCTATTCAGATGCCAGGGGCGTACCCTCAGCTCATTCAGCTCGATCAGGTGAGGCCAGGCGTGATATTCACACTCACTGTGTGTGTCTGATAAAGCAGCTGCTGAAACATGATTGAAAAAATGCATCTGAGCTGGACTTGCATGTTCTACATGTCCTGGCTCGGATCAGAAATCCTCCACCTGCATTTGGTTGATTTTGTTCTGGAATTTTCCTGATTGCTCAAGGCTTCAGGTCAGCTTCGTCTCCGTCTGGCCACGCCCGATTGGAATGGGGAAGTGGTGCTACTGCATTAAATAATTTGCTGTTTCCCTACCAGCTCTGAGAATGTGTGAAGAACGTGCTCCATTGAAGTGAAAATTGGTAGAAAAGTTCAAAGTACAAGTAGCAATGTGCGAGTGAAATAATATGAGTATTAGAAGTAGGTGTACTGAACGGTGCAACCTGGATATCATGCTTTCTTAGTACTGTATATCAGCATATAAACGCCTCACCTTAAACTCCTACATGAATAAGTCAATAAACAAACCAATAAATGTGGCCAGTTTGGTTATATAATAACAGAATCATTTATAGTTACCCTGCTGTACAGATCAATTACACCAAAGTGTAATGTGCAATATTTCAACATTAGCGTTTTTGTTTGGGATATTCTTTAATAACTAGTTTTATTTCTAGCTATTTTAACTATTTTTTGGCAATATTCTCTAACTTAGTTCTAGCATAATTAGCTAGCTTAGTCATTATTGGTGTTAGCTAGTTAGATATTCTAACTAGATATTCTATATAGATAGACTTTAGCTAGTGTGGTTTGGAGGTATTTAGTAACATTAGCTAGTTAAATTTTTTTGGGTATAGTCTCTAGCTATTTTGGTTTGGAGTTATTGTGTGACTTTAGTTAGTGTGGTTTTGTACTATCTCTAGCTAGTTTAGGTTGGAGTTATTGTGTAATGTTTGCTAGTTAGTTTTGTTTGAGAATACTCTCTAACTTTAGCAAGTCTGGTTTGGTAATATTTTAGGACTTTATCTAGTTTAGCTTTTGAATTATTGTGTAATGTTATCTACTAAGTTTTTGTGTGGAAATACTCCCTAACTTTAGCTAGTTTAGTTCAGAGATATTGTGTAATGTTAACTAGTTAGTTTTGTTTTGGAATATTCTCACATTTTGGATAGTCTGGTTTGGTAACATTCTCTAACTTTTAGCCAGTTTGGTTTGAAGTTGTTGTGTAACTTTAAATATTTTTTTGTGTGTGAATACTCTCTAAATTTAGCTGGTTTAGTTTTATAATATTATCTAACCTAGTTTAGTTTAGGTTGGAGTTATTGTTTAACATTAGCTAGTAAGTTATTTTTTTTAGGGAATACTCCCTAATTTTAATTAGTCTGGTTTGGGGATGTTTTCAAACTAACATCAGCTTGTTTGTGTGATTTTGGTAAGTGTGGTTTTGTACTATTCTGTAGCTAGTTTAGGTTTGAGTTATTGTGTAATGCCGTCTAGTTAGTTATGTTTGGAGATGTTCTCTAATATTGCCTAGTTAGTTTTGTTTGGTGATACTCTATCTTTAGGTAGTGTGGTTTGTTAACATTCTCTAACTTTAGCTAATTTGTTTGAAGTTAATGGTAGAATAGCTTTGGGTGGAGATATTCTTTCACATTAGCAAATTTTGTTTAGGATTGTTTTTTAATCTTTGTTAGTTAGTTTTGTTTGGGAATATTATCATCTTCGGTATATTCCAGGCTCATCAATACAAGTATACATGAGACTCAGTATGGCATTAAAGATAAGAGTTGATCTGCCTTAGAAAGCAGGAACTGAGCACACATCTTTAATTGCCACCTCATGGAGAACTGTTAGTTCAGAACTGTGTGTTTCTTATCCAGTAGCTGAACTAAAGATGCATTTATTTTGACGGCCAGTGCTAAATTGTGAAGTACCATCTGTGTCAGATTAGTGATCAGACACTTTAACTTTAACCTCCCCCACCCGGCTGTACATTAGTGATTTGAGATGTGTGTTGTGACTAAACTGTGTTGATTAACTAAAAAGTGAAACATTGGAAGTCTGGCCTAATAAATACATTTATAATAATTTATTTAATAAAAGCAGTTGCTGATAAGTCTTTTGAGGTTAGATGCACACATGTCCACATGTCTCTAATGGGAGCCTTAAATAGAACAGTTAGGCAGGAACTGTGGGTTACTTATCACCCATACTAATCACACTACTCTGGCCACATGGTTTCTTCTTTAACTAAACGTCCAAGTGTTTTTCGTTTCTACACTAAACTCTGGCCTCCACCTGCCTTCTGCATGTAAACCACATTTCAAAGGAGCACCTGAGGAATACGGCTTATAATAATATCAGACAGTTATTATTAGGCACCCATCTCACCTGTCTAAAACTGCTCTGTTTTTGACTCCTGCTGTTTTAACAAACTATAACTTGATAAGCAAGATGTGCGTTCAAAGTCTAGCTAGCTTTTTGAAACATAAAATCTTCAGATTTCTCCTTTTTATATGGCTTCCAAAACTCCAAGAAGTATAGAATGATCATCCATAACATTAAAACCACTGGCCTAATATTGTATAGGTCCCCCTTGTACCCTCGCCTGGACTCCACAAGACCTCAGAAGGTGTGCTGTGTTATCTGGCAGCTAACCGTTACCAGCAGATCCGTTGCTATGAAGAGGTATGCTTGGTCTCCAACAATGTTTAGGTAGGTGATTGATGTTACGCACCCCATAAGTATCAGTGGGCCTTGGGTGCCCATGACCCTGTTGTTGATTCACCGGTTTTCCTTCCTTGGAGCACTGTTGGTAGGTGGTGACAGTGGTGAAATCCTGATTCTTAATGTTTTAGCGATCTCTAAGCTTTTCCTGTCTGTGTGAAGCCTCATTGAGCTTTGCGATCACTCTTTCTCTCTCAGGAACTCAGTCTCGTCCTTTGGACTCTCCCACAGCGAGGTGTTTGCGCCCGAGGATGATTTTATGGTCGTGGTTGGTGCTTTTGTTACGATGGGTGATTTTTCTTCCCTCCACAAAACCGCTCAGGAAAAACTGCCCTTCAGCTGTGTTGATGGATTAAACCCAGGGCTTCCACTCAGTTGACCGGCCCGTCGGCCGCAAATTACAGCCCAATGACTGGTCTACCACACTACACCGAAAACTCTAATCGGTTTACCACATCGGCCGCCACTAATTGCTGGGTGTCTCAAAGGCAGACGTAGCAGTAACGTGTCTCCTCCATTTATTTTTATGCCCGGTTTCCGGCCCGAATACAGAGTGGAGCGACAGGCTTTGCCTTTGGGTTTGAATTCGTGACAGATTTGGAGATTTTGGAGATTTACGGTTCTTTACTGCATCACTACAAGATTTGTGCTATTTGAAGCATTTCATACGTCTGTGAAACACAGCTTCATTATATAACTGCTTTTCTTGCTTATTTTATGTAACCGTGATCCCAGTCTAACGTCTAACAGGATAAGATAAACCGCTAAAATTAACACTAGTTCATAAGTTTAAATCCAATATTAAAAGTCACATAACAAACAATTCAATGTAAACTACACGATTATGCTAGCTAGCTAATTATTTTTTTGTTTACAGTGAATGAATATATAACAAGGCACTGCCAACATTTAAGAAGGGGTTTAACGGTTTAGCTATAGCATTTAGCCCTTACAATGAGATTACGATGAGAATTCGCTGAAAAGGAAAGGACGCGGGATGTGAAAAACATTTTCGCATCGACTTTAACATGTGAATTCATGAGCTTTGGTCTGGTGAGCCAAAAGACACCTAGAAGGTGGGAGAAGTCCTTTTGGAAGTCTGTTTGGTTAAAAAAAATGTTAATAATGCTACTAATGAAGTAGCACTCGCATTAGACTTTTGCCTTGCTGGACCGTCTTGTCCATCGGTGTACTCTAGGGTTTTTTGTCGTAAAATTCAGCTTCAATATTCTGTTAACACACGTTAAGTAAACTTTTCCAAAGGTTTTATGTAGTCAGGACTCATTTTCCCAGGGACCTATTAACTTTATTACCTTTTAACACCAAAGACACATTTATATGAAAAACAACATACATTCGTTTAAAATCCATCCGTCATCCACACTTGAAATTTTTGAGTTATGAAAGGTCATAAAAGGAACAAAATGTTAAGTATGAACATGTCCAAGCTCTCACCTATGCTGAAGCTTAACTCCAGCTTTAAATCACCGTGTGTTCATAATGTGCCGTATAAATCTGTGGACCCGATAGGACATAAATCTAGAGAATGTAGGACCCTGGGAATATAGATACACTCCCAGATTTTGCTAGCAGTACAGCAATTTCAAGATTATGCTATATAGCTTATTCACAACACATAGCTAGATTGTTATTTTTTTTTACATAGCAATTACAATGTACTTACAATTTTATGAAGGTTTAAGGAGGGTTAAAATTTCAATTCGAGTGCCAGATTGTAATTCTCAGTCTGAGTCTGAGTGGTCAATCTGCTCAAAATAAAGTTAATTTCACCCTACAGTGTGATGACTGCTCTGTTAAACCAAAAGCTACATTTAATGATGTGATGACTTGATGCTGGTCTGTTATTTAAGTCCCATAAAAGTAACATCTCTTAAACGGTACATTATCATTTGGGGAAACATTGCCAAAGGAAGACATGCTAACCCTACATGATGTGAGAAACAAGTACAGGCTTTTATAGCGTTTAGAGTGGACTATTGTAAGATTAAGCAGGAAAAGAAAGTTGGAGTGTACATTACTTCTTATTCCAGTTAGAATAACATCCTATTAAAGGTACTTTTATTTCATTTTAAAGTGTTCCTAGCCATTTGCTTATCCTTTAAATTTAAAAATACCTTAATATTTTCACGCAAAGTTCCTGACATTTTAGGCGTTTTTAAAAAACTTTTCTGGCCCAGAAATTAATTCCACGCATCTTTAAACCTTTTGTGGTGTTGAACAGATTGTAGGCTTGTAGGAAACATATGATTCGCCAGTGATAAAATTAATGTTGAGGTGAAAGTGAATTTAAATGTCGTCTGAACTGACACCAGATCCAAAGGATAGATGCAACTATTGAGTTGTGTGCAAAGGAAGGGGAAGAGGGATTATTGGGTAAGGGTGAAGTGAGCAAAGCCAACAGAGAAGTAGAAGTACACGCACTTGCCTCCAATCTGCACCATGATGCGGTGGATGAGCTGTACCAAAAGGTTAATTTGAGAATATTTGCTGAGCAATAATAAAACAGAAAATTGGGTAAAGAGAGCCCACAGCTCAATTGGCATCTCTGAAGCAACGATTTCTGAATTCTGGGTGCTTTACCACATCTGGTCAGTAGATTTTAAAAAATGCTAAGGAAGAAAAGGAAAGCATTAGAAAGCAAAAAGAAATTTGGGCGAAACATTCATTTTCACTATGTTAATTTGGCCAATCAGTGATAGAGGTAGACTGCTCCATCTCTGAAAATCAGACTTAGTTTGTCCTAGTAGAGGGAGGAAATTTGCAGATAGAACAGAGGGTAAAGATCTAGTAATGTTAGGGCCGAGGTATCTAAATCCTGTTTTTCTTAACTGGAACATCCGACTGTGAAAGACCCATACCCAAGGCATTAACCGGGAAGCATTCACTTTTATGCAGATGTATTTTATAACCAGAGAACAAACCAGATTTTTCCAATATGAATAAAATAACTGGGAAACTGTAAACCGGGTTGAAAATGTACAGTAATAGATAATCGGCATAGAGTGACAATTTAATTTCAATGCCCGACCGCACCTAATCCTTAAGCATGGGGGAGGACCACAGATCAGTTTATTAATGGCTCAACGGCCAGTGCGAACAGCAAAGGGAAAAGTGGGCATCCCTGACGTCTTCCCCGTCCCAGCTTGATCTGATGTTATTAGTGTGCACACTCACCTGGGGAGAGACATATAGAAGGCGTATCCATTAAATAAAATGATCCCCAAGCCCAATTTTTTTAAGCACCAATAAAAGATACTCCCACTCCACACACATGAGTGTTTAGAATGAATGATATTTAAAAGAGTGCAAACACTAAAAAATATCTGTCTGCCTCTGATAAAGCCTGATAAAGCCTGTTTGTTCCTCAGATATAATCTTTGGAAGTATATTTTCAAGACGAGAGACCAATGCCTTAGCCAGGATCTTGTCGTCTACATTTTGCAACGAGAGGGACTTATAAGAGCTACATAATTTGGATCCTTATCTTTTTTTAGAAGCAAAATAATGTATGCTGGTGTAAATGTCTGTACAGATTGTTTTCGAACCTGATTCCACACAGGTTATGGCATAAAAAATACCTTTAATTTGATGATTTCTTTCTGTTTATATTGTAGAAAAAGCCCCTTAGTGCAGTGATAAAGGAAGTGTGTGACAGGTAAGTGTGTGTGTATGTGTGTGTTTGTGTGTGTGTGTGTGCTGTAAAAGTAAGTCTCCAGCATTCAACATGAGTGCGATTAAATCAGGTGTGTGCGGGATTTTTTTCTTATTTTTTTTGGAAGATGGAATCTACCTGGTCCAGAGAACTACGCTCTCCAGTATGCGGATGGAGCTCACACCTACATCACAGAGTCGGTAAGTCGTTTCTCTTTCAACACTGTGTATACTCCTGACTTCCTGAAGTGTAACTGCTTAAAGCTAGTGTGTATTATTGGAATGCATTTAACACACATTTAGACCTAGTGCTAAATCACTGATTCACTATATGTATGCTTACTACATGGGATATAACTATAGCTATATATAATATAATTATATCTGAACTTTATCTAATGCTAAAATGCTGTTTGCAAACCAGCTGCAGAAAATAATAATTTCAATAAATGCGTAATGGAAATTAACTAATTGCATACCTGAATATTACTTTTAGGACACATTTTTTTATGAATATATTTTATATATTTTTTAAAATATTTGATGATATGTATTTAAAGCTTTTAATACAAAATTTATATATATATATATATATATATATATATATATATATATATATATATATATATACACATATATACATACATACACACTCACACACTCACACACACGGTGCTTGAAAGTTTGTGAAGCCTTTAGAATTTTTTATATATCTTCATAAATATGACTTATATCATCAGATTTTCACAGAAGTCCTAAAAGTAGATAAAGAGAACCCAGTTAAACAAATGAGACAAAAATATTATTCTTGGTCATTTATTTATTGAGGAAAATGATCCAGTATTACATATCTGTGAGTGGAAAAAGTATATGAACCTCTAGGATTAGCAGTTAATTTGAAGGAGAAATTAGTCAGGTGTGAGTGAGCGTCCCGTTTTATTTAAAGAACAGGGATTTATCAGAGTCTGATCTTCACAACACATGTTTGTGAGAGTGTATCATGGCATGAACAAAGGAGATTTCTGAAGACCTCAGGAAATGAGTTGCTGATGCTCATCAGGCTGGAAAGGTTTAGAAAACCATCTCTTAAAGAGTTTGGAATCCACCAAACCACAGTCAGGCAGATTGTGTACAAATGGAGGAAATTCAAGACCATTGTTACCTTCCCCAGAAGTGATCGACCAACAACTCATTTCGATGTACTACGATTTGGGATGTACTAATTCTAATCTCGGATACTATTTAGAACGAATAGTAGGCGAATTGGGACACGGCATCTCTCTCTCTCTCTCTCTCTCTCTCTCTCTCTCTCTCTCTCAGTCACACGGTGATTGTATTATGGTTTCCTGTCATCCAGTAGCTAAATTGCAGAGTCTTTTCATAGCTGTGGCTCGTGCTCAGTGTCTGACTCTGTGCTTTGTGGCTTATATTGTAGAATCGCTTGGACATTAAGAACGGCAGCATTCTTCGGCTGACCAAGGCTCCGGTGAGCGACTTCCTCCTCCATATAATCTTTGTGGTCTTGAGTCTTGGGACTTTTATAACACTGTGTGTGTGTGTGTGTGTTGCAGGGCCGTTGTGCAGACGACCTTTTTAAGGGCATCCAGAGCTCAGACTCAGACGTGCGCTGCGAGTCCCTGAAGCAGCTGGCTGTCATCTCTACGGACGTCACCTTCGCTCAGGAGTTCATCAGCCGAGACGGACACTCGCTGCTCATCCACATCGTGGAGGACGCTAGCGAGTGCGTATTCTTTCCATGAAACTCTGCCAAACACACTCCAGGAACATTCATAAACCTAATTCACTTCAGAAGTCAGATTCCTCAAAATGAATGAACGTATATAGTTGAAGCAAATTAAAATAAAGAACCTGGAAGGAAATTTCTGATGGAAATCCTTTCAAAAGTACCTAAAGGTAACAGTAACTATCCTCACTGTAAACTATATCCATTTATAATTAATTATTCCTTAAATAATATAATCTATACCATAGCGCTGTTGAATTCACGATTCTGATTGGCTGACAGACATTCTGATGTGAGCAATTATTTTTTAGTAAATGCACAGCAAAAGTAGTTCCAGTCAGGTCTTGACCGCATTACAGTTCCATATCACTTTGCCAAGTTAACTGAAATAATGGAAGATTTAGGCTACTGTCCACCACAGCACACAGATCTAACAAACAACATGACAGAAAACTATGATTTTCTGGAAATATGTAAGGAATAATTGACGACTGGCCCTTGAATTATTCGAAAAATAATGCGCACCTGAGGTGGTAATGCGGCCACGAGGCGAAGCGGAGGCTTGAGCCATTAATATGCAGTTATTAGAACGAGAGAGAGCAAGAAAATAGAAAGAGAGCACGTTTGATAAGCCAGTGAACTAGTATCGATATTCATTTATTTATATATTTATTTTATTTTCTGCAGTAATGGATAAAAAAAAATCGAAAAACCCTGTGAACAAGTAGGCTTATCAATATTTATTTGTTCTATTTTTATATTATAAGCATAAAAGAAAAAAAAAGAACTCTCTCTCTCTCTCTCTCTCTAATAATTGCATATCACTGGCTCAAGCCTCCGTTATTAGCTCTAAAGTGACGTTTTGGAATTAGCAATGGAGGCTTGAGATGGGGATGGTAATAAATTAGTTCCACACACACGAGCGTTTGAAGGACAAAAATAACTGACAAATGTCTTGAAATAAAACATCTGATTCAATGTTTTGAGTTGGTATAAGCGGAATAATTGACTCCGATGAATTATTAGAAAATAACGCACACCCCGAGGTGGTAATGCACCGTCGTCAATTATTCTTCACGTAACATCCACAAATCAAGCTATCACTACTTTACAGCATCTGTGAACAGTCGTTCTCTCATCAGCCTCTCTTTTTTTTCTCTCTCGCTCTTTCGTTAATAAGTTAATAAGACAAAAAAATGCAGCTTGTCAGCTTGTTACAGAGAAACTGAAACGTGAACTCCTTCCCGTGTCAGAAAACTTGAACTTACAGCTTTTCAAAGTGCTGACACTGGAGACTCTTCCATAATATGAATACTTCCATAATATAAACCTGGGGATTTGCCTTGCAGCTGGGCCTACTGTCAGAGCTGTTGTTGAACAATATTTTTTATGAAATTGCTGCATAAGTAATTTACCACTTAATATATATTTTTAAAAAACCCATTTTATTATCTTGAAAGCTAATTTTGGGTGTAGAGAGCAGCAGTACATAATCACTGATTTTCTTTTACAATGTGTGCGCAGGGCACCTCTGATTATGACCCACACGCTCACAGCCTTCATGGAGCTGATGGACCATGGGATCGTCTCCTGGGAGAACCTCTCCAGTGTCTTCATCAAAAAGGTGCGGATCGGATCACGCTCCCAGTCTAAACGTGTCACTGTTTTACGTTATCACATTGCGTATGTTAAACATGTGTGTGATTGTGTATGTGTGTCTGTATATGTGCACAGATCGCCGGTTTTGTGAACGCCAAGGTGATGGACACCTCCATTCAGCAGGTGTCCCTGGACATCCTGGCGAGCATGGTTCTGAGCAGCAGTAGCCTGTTCCACCAGATCAGAGAGGAGATCACATTGGAGAGGCTGATCTCCCATCTGCAGGTGTATGTACAGTCTCATACACACACACACACTGTTTGCAGAGCAGTAGTGCTGCAGAAGATTCTGTAGTCTTTCAGAGTTTACATCCAGCTTCAAGACAGGCCTCAACATGTAGTAAATGATGACCTGCTAGCTAACAGTACATTATTTACAGATCAACTTAAATGACCTATAAAATGACGTGATCAGCCGTAGTGGTTACATAATCACTGAATGTAAGTTTTGTAAGAAGAAAAGTTATATCATTTATGACAAACTGTGTACAAAGGACATACAATATTAGAAATGGACAATGGGAATAATATTAGTTAACTTTTAGTTAGCCCAGTGATTCTCAACCAGGGGGCGCGGAGCGATCAGAATAGGGGTGCAAACTGTTTTCAAGAAAAAAACACAGACAGGGCATCATTTGGGTACTCTGTGTATTTTATTGATTTTCTAATAGAATGTGCATAAATGAAAAACCCCGCATTCTCTCTCCCTCTGTATTGTCTTTTTGCTGGGGAGAGGCCTAGCTTAGCCTGCCTTTTATCCAGCTGTCAGTTCAGACCAGTGTTTCCAACTTAGCGACTTTTCAGACTCCTTTAGCGACTTTTGCGAAAAAAAAGCGCCTAGCAGCAAATCTAGCAACTTTCGGACAAATCTTACCAACTTTCCAAATGTGGCCAGTCCTGTCCTGCAAGCGTGTGGTCTTATTTTCCCGCTGCCCTCACACCTCTCTCTGCGTCTGCTCTGTTCAGTGAGAGGCTAAGAGCCGGAGATTTAACAATGTCATGGATAACGAGACGCGCCCTTCGTCCCAGTTTACATCATTCATATCTGAATGTTTGTAGAATGCAAGACGAATGTAATACAACATGTTTTACATGTAAAATAGTCCACGTTATTACAGCCTAGTTCTCTTGTTCAAAGTAGTTCCAGTGTTCAGAAACATTTTTGATCATTCATGTTCTATACCTGTCCGTTATATAGTTTTATAAAATTCATAAAAGTTATTTGATAAAATAATAAGTTATGAAAATTAATCAAAAAACTACAAAAACACAAAAGCAAAAGAAAGTATCTCTCTCTCTATCTATCTATCTATCTATCTATTGGGAGGCTTGAGGGGGGCTTTAGTTACAAAGGTTGAGAACCTCTGATTTAGCACCTGCCCTTTTTAAAAAAAAAAAAAAAAAAAAAAAAAACTCTGTTATATTATACTGTATGTTGAGCGTGAGAATGTTTGGAAGCCTAATTGTGTAAAAACTGTAGGATCCCTGTGGGCTGTAAACAGGAATCAAACACATGAGGTTTACTAGCTAAACGAATCGAGCTGTGAACAAGTGCTTGGACCCCTGAGACTAAGGGCAGTGCAGGACTATTTACTATACAGATCTGAATTTTCTTGTATTATAGTCTCTCTCTCTCTCTCTCTCTCTCTCTCTCTCTCTCTCTCTATCTCTCTCTCTCTCAGGTCCAACCAGCAGCTTCAGACCAAAGCCATGGCTCTCCTGATGGCCCTGCTGCAGACAGCCGGAGAGGCAGATAGACAGGTGAGTGCACTCGCTCACTTTACTGTTACCTGTTTAACAGAAAGCGACTCTTCTGACATCTCTTCCTGTAATGAGATGATTACCACACTGTCGCCGCAGGACTGATGCCTCGACTTCAACTTTCTGTATTCCGCTCTGGGCTGCTTTGTTTCTGAGTGTCACTTTTTAATCAAGGCTGAGTCACATGGCATGACTCGCTGTATTAGTGCTTTATCAAACTTGTGCAGTTTTGCTGAATAATAATGATAACGTGGGAAAAGTGGCAGTCTTATTTAATGTGTACTGTATGTCAAAAAACATGGTGTTTTCATCTGAGGTGTGCTGCCTCCTGCAGGCTGTAAAGTGTCAATGTAAGAAATAACAGCAGTTCAGCTAATATTAAAGGTGAACTTAGGAAAAAAAAATGGTATGATAATACAACCAAATGTTAATAATTATATAGCGCCGCACCATTAGTGCAGTGATTTTTTTTTGGTATATTGAAATGATAGAAATATGGATTTCTTTGAGGTTTGTGGGTTTTTTATGTGCATTTAGACCAACAAAAAAAAAACCTAAACTAAGTAACGATATTGCTTTATAGTTGATCAGGTTAGTCTCTCTCGGTTTTTTCCCCCTCCAATTTGGTCTAGCTAACTCCACCAGCTAACTCTCCCCTATGACTCGACAACTACCAACCATGGAGGGTGGGGCAAACGCGTGCTTTCTCCGAGACACGTGAAGCCAGCCTACTCATATTTTCAAACTGCTGCTCATGCTACATCACAGGACAGTGCAGCACACTCTGAGGAAAGCGCTATCTGCCCTCTTCTACATCCATGAGCTCACAGATGCCTACTATTGGCTAGTATAATTTTGATTGACTGGGGAGAGAGAATATGCCCCCCCCAACCTTCAGAGAGCATGACCAATTTTGCTCCCTTGGCTCCTGGCAACAGATGGATGTGGCATCATCTGGATTCGAACTCGGGGCAGGGTTAGTTAGGGGAAGGGAATGCTAACTGTTTTTTGTGGACTCATTTAAAAAAAAAAAAAAACTTTTTAAAAATGCCATTACTTCGATAATATCGGTATAGCCTAACCTTTTCAGATATTTTCATTATGGTTTATCTGTATATGGTACAGATTTTCATGCCGAGTTTAGATTTAATATGCTAATTGTTATTCATTTTGTATTTCAGGATCTCTTTGTTTTCCTTGAGAGGAAGAATCTTCGCCAGTATATTCACAAGGTGAGCTGAGCTCTGCAACATTTTTATATGTGTACATCAACCAGATACCCATGTTAAACAAATTTATTCCACAATGCTGTTGAATTCTGGATTGGTCAGAAGGTGATTAGTTTTCTGTAACAGCAGTTCTGACAGTAGCGCAGCTGCAAATCACAGGTTTATATCAACGCACTTGTTCTGACACGTTACCGTTTCTATAGTAACAGCTCATTCACAGGGACTTGCGCAGTGGATGCGCCACACAATGTATGGCTACTGTAATAACAAACTGAGCAAAAAAAGGATACATTTATTTAACGTTTTTGGAAGGAGTCTCCAGTTTCAGTGCTGGAGTAACAGTCAAGTAAGTTTTCTGAAATTGGGAAAGTCTTAATTTTTTATTAACTTAATGAGAGAGAAAATAGAGAGGCTGGTGAGGTAGTGTGTGTTTATAGCTTCTGTAATGTAAGTGAAAACAGATGTTCCACAACACTAATTCTAACTACAAATGGATAAAAAGTACAGTGTGTCATTTTTTTAATAAATAAAACTTGTAATTGATTGTTGACTAGTTGCTGTGGTACAAGAGGAATGAAACGCTTCAAGACATGGTGTTATTGAAGTAAAATTATCGAGTTGGAAATGAAAAGAATCAATTTTGAGGTGGTAACAGTAGCTCTGCTTCATGTCAGGCCGCGCCACATCACCACGTCGTTGATTATTTTTCTAGAACAGCACGCCTTAAATGCTTAAAATGATAATTAATGTGACGAGAAATCAGTCCAATTCAAATATTTATACATTTATTCATTTAAAGGAATATGAATTTGGGATGTGAAACGAAAAACAGTGTTTTCTTTGCAACACAACTATTTTGTTCTGTTGAATAATTGTGATAAATAGTCATGAATTCAGTATTGAACATGTAGTACATATTCATTACTTGTATTGATTGTTTATCATTTTAATATAATTTTTGTTTTTTTCCAGAACATAATCCACAGCTCTGGTCCTATCGGAGATGAAATGGCTCACCACCTGTACATGCTGCAGTCGGTGTGTCTGAACCACCTGGAGACGCGAATGAGAACCGCTCTGGATTCCTTTAATCAGGTGTGCTTCCTGTCTATCCTGGACCTGACCCGAATCCACACGTCTCACATCCACGGGGTTTGATCATGCAGTGGTGCTAATGACGAAAACTGCTCTCTCTCTCTCTCCTGTCTCTTTCTCACTCTCTCTCTCTCTTTTTCTTTCTCGCTCTCTCCCTCTCTCTCTTTCTCTCTCTTTATATCTCTTTCTCTCTCTCTCTCCCTCTCTCTCTTTCTCTCTCTCTTTTTCTCTCTCTTACTCTGTCTTTTTTCTTTCTCTCTCTCTCTCTCTCTCTCACTCTCTCTCTCTCTCTCTCTCTCTCTCTCTCTGTGTGTGTGTGTGTGTGTGTGTGTGTCTCTCAGGAACAGAGGGAGGCTCTGCACAGTTTACGGCAGGCCGTATTTGAGACGGAAGGCGACGGCAGTCTAAGTAATGAGCGTCGCCGGTCTCTCTGTGCTAAAGAGTTCAAGAAGCTGGGTTTCTCAGTAAGTGTGTGCTACTGACACTCCACATGTGAGGGCGAAATATTTAGAAAATGGACATGCATATTTTTACTTGTACTTATACATAAGTACCTTTTCATTCTGTATGCATGTAGATGATGCAGGACTTGTTATTTGTGTGTGTGTGTGTGTCTCGCAGAACAACAGTAACCCGGGTCAGGACCTGAGCCGGACTCCTCCCGGGCTTCTCGCTCTGGACACAATGACGTACTTCTCCTCGCGGTACCCAGACGCCTACAGCAGGGTGAGATGCACACAGCATCACACTACATTTCAACCACAGGAACCTTTTTTTTAAGCAACTTACCATGTGTTTCCACGTCTAAACTAGAGACATGGTTTAATTTTAGTTCCAGGACCTGTCCTGTTTTAGTTCCTAGTCCAGAGAAGGCATTTTTCTGCGTCATTCTCCAGACACAAACGTAACATAATAACTTACCCTCTTACTCAGCTTTTGTGGGAAATAAACTTGACTTCATTGTCCGTAAGTTTGATGGAGGTCAAATATTTGTGTGGAAGTGTGGAGTGCACTTTGCTGTAATGTTGTGTGTGTTTATGCAGTGGAGTGATGAGTAAATGGTGTAATGTAAACTAATGTACAACATTTGTTTACTTTAATTACGTTACGTTCTCTGTCATAGTGTTCTGTATAGTTCTCGTGATTTTCCAGTGTAGGAAAGCACACACACAAATACAGACATGAACACTGACCAGTATATGACGCAAAATCAAGCACTTACATATGTTTATTAATATATTTTTAATCTTTTTCTCTCTCTTAGGAAAAACTTGTCATGTTATTGATGAAATCACAGAGTTTATCTCCTCTTTCCCTAAACGTGACAGAAAATGTACTTTTTTTTTCTTTTTCTGACTGTTTACAAAGCACTGACACTGGAGACTCCTTCTGTAAACACTAAATACAGAAACCTTCACCATATCAACAACTACAAATGTTTTTGTTTAGTAAACAACAGTGGTTTTTCAAAACTTGTTTATTACTCTTAGATTATGAGGAGAATCTGCTACACAAGTGTAAATTGTTACCATAGAAACGATAACGCGTTAAAACGAGTGCATTAATATATGAAATAATATGAAATAATATATGAAAATTAATCAACACCTTCTGACCAATTGAAAATTGTATAGTAAACAATAGCCGCTGTAATTATTCATAAAGGTTATGGAAAATATATCTACCTGGCATATGAATAGAATTTTTTTTTTTATTATTGAGTATTGTGTATATACGCTGTGAGTTTCTCTCTCTGTCTGTGCTGTAGTTTGTTTTGGAAAACAGTAGCCGCGAGGATAAACACGAATGCCCATTTGCCCGCAGCAGCATCCAGCTAACACTCCTGCTGTGTGAGATCCTGCGTATCGGAGAAGCACGTGAGTTCAGACCCAAACCCAAGCACGCGTTCTCTCTGTCTCGTTTCTCTCTCCACAGATTTTGATCATATCGAAGTCAAATGTAGTCAAAGTCAACTTTATTATGCACATTGCACAAGGAAATGAAGTAGTGAGCCCCTTCAGTGCAACATCACACACTCTTAATGAAGATACTTGGTTAAGTTAAGATGAGTTAACAAATCAAACGTACAAGCGCTAACTAGAAACCTAATGTAGTTAAGTAATGTAGTCCTTAAATTGTGTAGCTTGAAATACTGGTGCAAATAGTAAAAAAAAAAAGTACCAATCTGGTTCACTCTCCCTCTTTCTCTTGTTCTCTCTCTCCTGCAGCATCGGAAACCGGCTCCAACTATCACCCCATCTTCTTCGCCCAGGACCGACTGCTGGAGGAACTTTTCTGCATCTGCATCCAGCTCCTGAACAAAACCTGGAAGGAGATGAGAGCCACGCAGGAGGACTTTGATAAGGTGCTTATTTATTTTATTTTTTTGGCACTTTGTTGCTTGTTAAACTTGCATGACTGTTAACAATGAACTTTTTCAGTCACTTTTCAATCTGAGATAATGACAAAGTTTGAATGATAAAGTTTTATTATAATGATATTTTTTCATTTTTATATGATAACAATATATCTATTAAATATTGATATATAATATATCTACTGACTGGCGTCCCATCTGGAGTTAATTCTCCCGGTGTTGCCGGGATAAGCTCCGGGTCCAGCTTGACACTGATTGAGATAAAGCACTAATAAAATGATTGAATGAATATACAGTCCCCTCCAAAACTATTGGAACGGCAAGGCCCATTCATTTGTTTGTACATCAAAGACATTTGGGTTTGCGATCAAATGACGGATATGAGATGATGGTTTAGGATTTCAGCTTTTATTTCCTGGTATTTACATCTAGATGTGTTAAACAACATAACACATAGAACCTCTTGTATCAGACCACCATTTTTTAGGTGAGAAAAAGTATAGGATCAGAAGAAGTCATCTTGAAGTAAAGTAAATTACACATAATAATATTTGGTTGCATATCCCTTGCTTGCAATAACTGCATCAAGCCTGTGACTCACTAACATCACCAAATTGTTGGTTTCGTCTTTCGTGTTTCTTTGGCAGGCTTTTACCGCAGCGTCTTTCGGTTGTTTGTTTTGGGGGTTTTCTCCCATCTGTCTTCTCTTCAGCAAGTGAAATGCTGCTCAGTTGGGTTAAGGTCTGGTGATTGACTTGGCCAGTCTAAAACCTTCCACTTTTCCCCCGATGAAGTCCTTTGTTTGTCCCTTTGTTCATAGTCTTCTTCGAACACTTTCAAATGGTGTAACTATAGAAGAATCTTATAGTTTGGCGTCCCGTCAGTGACTAAACGATGCTAAGCAGTGGTCTAGTCTGCAGTATCTTACAAAAACTCTGAGCGTTTATAATAGAGAGAAATTGAAGGTATACAACTTACAACATTGTAGTTTGTGGACATGTTAAAGATGTAATGTCTTACGGTTACAACATCGTGGCACTGAAAGCCGAGGTGCTGCTGAACAAAGTTAGCTAGCTAAACGTGTCCTGTATAGGCAACTCCTCAGTGAGAACATGACCTATCAATTTAGTGTTAGCCAGCTAGTTTCTTGATGTAGATTTTAGGTGAGCTAATTGTGCTCTTGTTAACACAATATAAATGAGGTATGTTAGCTAACTAACAAGCTAAGCCTGCTAGGTTTTTAGTTAGCACGCCGACATTACTGATTTGACTGTTAGCTACTTAGAGGTGATGAAATGCTCACTGCAAAGATGGAGCTCCTAACCAGGAGTCGTCACTCTATGAGTAATTCCAGATTTAAAGTGACTCCCGTTAGCTATTAGGGTCTGTGATATTGTGTAGGATTAGTGTTTAGTTGATAAGTGAATAATTTTGATTGAGGAAGGTGTTTATGTTCCAGTGAAATCCACGTCTGTGGAACATGCTGAGTGTCTGTGATTCATAGTTTGTCATGAATAACACTCAAATGGGGTCTTAACCGGCTCATCCTGATGAGCAACAAGGCTGAGATGCACTTAGCTACTGATGATAAAAAAGCTACTCTTAAGCCCCTGTTCTGAAGTGTCCTCTCAGTAGATACTCGTTACCCAAGTGGGGTCCCCAAAACATGTCGTCTTTTTCCAAACCGACCTTTTAACCTTCAGGCTAGAATGATTGTCTTTTGTCCTGGTGGCCTCTGGCGTTGAGCGGTTTTGTTTTGTATTTTATGAGGGTATTAGCGCAACAATAGCAAGCTCACTCTGTAGCAGAAATAAAGAGAAAGCGAGAGGGAGGAAAATCTGTTCCCCATCACAATGGCTCAGTTAAATCAGCACTAAATAATGCACATGATCGTCAAAACTCGGTCCACAGACAGCATAATGAAAGGCATCGTAAACAATCGGCACTGTAAACGTGTGTTCATGTGAAATTTATTCTGTTTTGTTTTTTACACTACACATTCAAAAACAGAAAACTGCCCAAACAGTCCAAACAGGAACCAACAGAACTTTGGTTCTAGTTCATTTCCCACCAGCTCGAGGGATGACTGGAACAGTCACAGTGCTTGAACTAACGTAGGTCATTAACATCATCTAATCAGCCGTTGCGGTTATATTAGATGCAGTGAAATTGACAATAATAAGTTTGTCAACAAATCTGGCAAGGCAAAGGGTTCATCATCATTTGGCATTGCTTTACCCCTAACAGAAAAAAGGAAACCAGTAAAGTGAAGTATTTATTCAATGTTTGTGATTATAAATAGTTTTAGAGAAATTTAAACTAAGAAATAAAATAACGCAGTGTTGCGTTTTGGTTTTTCTAGTGTTGCAGTGTGGGTTTGAAGTGTGAATTTAATCACGTTAAACATTTTATCGAATTATAGTTATGTTTAGTGTTGTGGAATGTCTATGAAACAAGTTAGTTCCTGTCATGACTTGCATTGTCAACAGTTTAATATGTTATAAACTCATTCCCTCACCAGCCTCTCTTTTTCCCCTCTTTTCACAACCATTCGAAATATAATTTTCCTTTTCTTGAAGGTGCAAGAAAGAAAGAAAGAAAGAAAGAAAGAAAGAAAATAATAGGAACGAAAGAAAGAAAGAAAGAAAGAAAGAAAGAAGGAAAGAAAGAAAAAGAAAAAAGTAAGTAAATAAGAAATAAAATAAAAGAAAGCAAGAAAGAAAACAATAAAGGAAGGAAGAAAAATGTAAAGAGAGTACATTGAAAAAGAAAGAAAACATTAAATAAGAAGGTAAATAATAGGAAAGAAAGAAAGAAAGGACAAAAAAAGAAAGAAATTAAGGAAAAGAAAGAAAGATAAGGGAAAATAAAGAAATAAATAAAAAGTGAAAGAAAGCTAGAAAGAAAACAATAAAGGAAGAAAGAAAAAAGTAAATATGAAAGAAAGCAAAAAATAGGAAAGAAAGTAAAGGTGAAGAAAAAAATTAAGGAAAAGGAAAAAACATGAGAAAGCAAGAGAGAGAATAAAAATAAGAGAGAAAGAAAAAGTAAATAAATAAGAAATAAAAGAAATGAAAAAGAAAGAAAGCAAGAAAGAAAACAATAAAGGAAGGAAGAAACGTAAATAAGACAAAGTAAAACACATAGAAATAAAACAAGAAAGAAAAAAAAATACATAAAGTAAATACAAAGTAAAGAAAATAAGAAAGAAAACAAGAAAGAAAAAAAAGAACATTTCTTATACAGTGCATCTGGAAAGTATTCACAGAGCTTCACTTTTTCCACATTTTGTTATGTTACAGCCTTATTCCAAAATGGATTAAATTTATTATTTTCCTCAAAATTCTACAGACAATACCCCATAATGACAACGTGAAAGCCGTTTGTTTGAAATCTTTTCAAATTTATTAGAAATAAAAAACAAAAAAAAGCACATTTATATAAGTATTCACAGCCTTTGCTCAATACTTTGTTGAAGCACCTTTCACACCAATTACAGCCACAAGTCTTTTTGAGTATGATGCTACAAGCTTCCATTTTGGAATAAGGCTGTAACATAACAAAATGTGGAAAAAGTGAAGCTCTGTGAATACTTTCCGGATGCACTGTAGCACAGGGGGAATCTTATCATAAACACTGTTTTCCTAGCCCCGCCCCAGTTCCTCTTGGTACCCAATTTGATTAGGAACCAAAAATCATCGGCTGTACTGTCTGTACTGTCTGTACCGGTTGTACCAGCTGTATCGTCAGTACCGGTGGCTAATGGAAAAAAAATCTGCTGCTTTTTTTCTTTTCCTTTTAGAAGTTTTGGTACTTTTGCAATGGCTGTGTTGTGTATTGATGCTGCTAAACCACTCAGAATTTCACTCACAGGACATGATGTCACTGTGCTGCTTCTGGTTCGTCCATATGTGACAGTGACTCTATTCTGCGTCCTCCACACCTCCGTGTTCCACTGTTTCACTCTCACCCTGCTTTTCTCATTTCCTCCTCGTCTCCTCGTCTCCTGACTCTGCTGTTTCTCCACTCTCTTAATCGCTCCTGGCAGCCTGCTTCTGCCAGCTGCTTTCCTGGGGCTCAAACTGAACACACGTGTGTGTAGGTGTGTGTGTGTGAGAGAGAGAGCGAGAGAGAGAGAGAAAGTGTGTGTTTGGTGTGCACTTGTGGGGTTTTTTCAGGGAGATGCTCCTTGCTTTGGGAAATTCACATCACAGTGTTGGAAGTGGCTCGAGGGAGGATTTGCAAATGCGCACACACACACACACACACACACACACACACACACACACACATACATACACAGACGCTCAGAGTGAGGTGAGGACCAAGAGAAGCTGCTTTAATTTTCATAACCATGGCAGAGGTACGTTTACAGATTATTCTGTTCGAGCATATGACTTTATTTGAGTCGCAAAAAAGAGAAAAGAGCAGTGTTATTGATGTGTGTGTGTGTGTGTGTGTGTGTGTGTGTGTGTGTGTGTGTGTGTGTGCAACTGAGCGTATACTTGGCAAAGACATTGTGTTCTAACAGTCTCTATATAATCTGTGTGTGTGTGTGGTGTGTGTGTGTGTGTGTGTGGCTGAACTTCATTCCTGCAACAGACGCTTTTATCCTGCTATTGTCTTTTAAAGACCCGAATGTGCTAAACCTGTCAAATCACGGGAATATTTCAGATTTCACTTGGACTGCAGTCGGAAATTTACGTTTCAGCTGCACGTGTTGACTTTGATCTGTTCTAGAAAGGTGTGGAAACTTTTGGTAAACAAGTGGCACTGCTAACTGTAGCAAAATCATCAGCTACAAACCAAGAAAGGCTAGTAATTTATTTAACTTTTTTTTTTTTGTACTGTAACTACTTTTTTTTTTTTTTTGCTATTGAATTTCTAATGAGAAATGCAGGAGTGTTTTTTATATGTATATATATATATATATATATATATATATATATATATATATGTGTGTGTGTGTGTGTGTTTACTAAAAGGTTTTAAAGCCTACTTCTTTGATGTTCTTACAGTGTGGACATTGTGTATGTTTAAGAGCTTTCGAGTTCTCTCTTAATATGCACGTTTTCTTGTAAACACCTGGAGACAAGTGAAGTAAAAGCAGAATGATCATTTTTATGTCACTGTTTTGGCAGCAGGGACATTCAATACAAATAAAGCTTATTCTATCTTAATATGTCTCCATTGTTCACGAGTTAACAGAAAAGAGTGCAATAACATAATGTAATATTTATGGAAATAATACATTTTATATAACATAAAAGTCATGGCCATAACACATGAATATCATATCTATAATGTGTAAATGGCACATCTATAACGTACAAAGATCATGTCTATTGCACATAAATGTCACATTTTATAAACTATAATCGTGTATATAAAACATAACCGTCACGTCTGTATCATAACCGTCACGTCTGGAGCGCATAACCATCACATTCATAAAATAGAATCACATCAATAAAACATAACCATTACGTCTATAACATAAGTGTCACATTTATAACGTATTAATGTCTATAAAATATAAACATCATGCCTATAACACATAAACGTCTTGTCTACAATGCATGAATGTTGTGTCTATGCGTTACAGATGTGACATTCAGGCATAACACACATGACACTTGGGTTTTACAGATGTGACGTTTATGTGTTATAGATATGATATTTATATGCTATGGTCGTGGCGTTGATGATTTTTAAACCTGACATTCGTTATGGTCATGCGTTATAGATGAGCCATTTATGAGTTTTAGACATGCCGTTTATGCGTTATGGACGAGACATTCATGCGTTATAAACGTCTTGTCTGTAACTCGTAAACGGCACATCTATAACACATGACCATAACCATAACGAATGTCAGGTTTAAAATGCATCAACGCCACATCCATAACATACAGTATGAATGTCATATCTATAACGCATAAACGTCACATCTGTAAGACCCAAGTGTCATGTCCATTATGCCTGAATGTCACACTCTCTTTCAACAAATACATTATAGTTTTTGTCTTCATTCAAGTCTTGTAATTATTATATGGGCATGTTATTACTTGTAATTAATGTGAAATACTGTAGCAGAGATAAATATAAAAATTTACTCCAGACTTTCACTGCATTACTGATTAAGTGTGACATTCCTGTCCATGCAGTGAGATAGTTGAGTTCACACTATTTTTATAACTATAGTGTATTCCCTATCATTTTTAATATCATGGCAAAACAGTGAGTTTGTGAAAATGAGCCCATGTGAAAACAGTGTTTTGAGTTCAAAGAAATGAAATTTCATTTAGCATTCCAGTGACAGGGATAGAGAGAGACAGACAGAGAGCAAGAGACTGAGAGAGAGAGAGAGAGAGAGAGAGAGAGACAGAGCATGTCAGCCATGGTTGAATTGTGGCGATGTGGTCAGGGGTCAGTCCTCTTTAAACGGCTGAGTTAGCATGGCATTGTGGGATTGTCCTGGCCACAGCTGGAGGTCCCATGCCGGACACAGAACGCCCCAGAACTCCATTGTGTCTGCTCGTTCTTTACCTTTTCATTTCCTTCTGTCTGTCTTTTCACAGCCTGGCCTCTCTCCCTCCCTAGTTCCTGACCTTTGCTGGGGATGACTGAAGTCAAGCTGTGTCTCTGTCTGCGGTCATCGCTTTACGCTTACACACACTTTTGAGACGACACACTGCACATCAGACTAAATAGAATATAACACTCGTGTGTTAAAGAGGCACAAAAATCTAAATCATCCTAGAAATGTTTAGAGGCTTTTCTAGAAGTTTTTCTTTAGATTTGTACTGGGGTTAGTGATGGGTGGTTCATGAATGATTCGTTCATTTTAAACGAATCTTTTATATGACTCCGGAGTAAAGAGTTGTCTCAGAGAGCGATTTGTTCATTTCGCGTTGGCCGCGCATGCGCAACATCCTTTGGTTTGTTTGCAACGTGAAACCCACATAGGCTCTGTACAGGAAATCGAAATGATCAGTTCACCTCCTGAGTCTTCTGGTCCGAGTCATTCATTCTTTTGTCACGTGACCGCCGCATAGGCTCTGTACAGGACACAGAAATGATTAGTTCACCTCCATAGTTCCTACTCCGGTCCGAATCTTTCGTTCATTTGTCACGTGACGTGACAGCCGCATATATTCTGTATTGGATAAAGAAATGAGCTCATAATTCCCAATCTTCCTTACAAACAAGCAGGTAGACACGTTTCTGGTCTCAAATTTTAGCTTTTATTATTTCTTGCAATGTAGAAATTTGTGAATTTCTTTTGGGATGGTTCTTTTCCATAACATTGAATCTGGTAATACAGAGTTAGTTAATGCTTTAACATTTTCAGAACCTCAGCCTATGCGGCTGTCACGTGACAAAAGAACAAACGACTCGGACCTGAAGACCCAGTCGAGTGGTGAAGTAATCATTTCTGTTTCTCATCATTTGTCGCATTATCATTTTTTTTCTTTATTCGGAATCGGGAAAGTTTGTGTGAGTAGGTGTGTTTGGGGAATTTGTCTAGTGAAAATATAACATTTGAATTGAATTCTGCTCAAATGAATGCAATGACTTGAATATAGATTCTTTCATTTTGCTTCAGAAGAACTTAAGACACGGCAATGTCTTTATTTGATCAGCTTTGAGGATGGCGTGGTGTAAATTGTATCAGATTTTGTGTTCGGAAAAGATGACGACATGATTGTTTTGAAAATATTTAAAGAGAGACTAGGAGGAGAACCATACCTGATGATCGTGTGTGTCTGTATGTGTCTGTGTGTGTGTGTGTGTGTGTGTGTGTGTGTGTGTGTGTGTACAGGTCATGCAGGTGGTGCGGGAGCAGATCACAAGGACCCTGTCCAGTAAACCCACCTCACTGGAGCTCTTTAAGAACAAAGTGAACGCATTAAACTACAGCGAGATCCTCAAACTGCGCCAGACAGAGAGACTGCACCAGGAGGAGACGCTCGCACCACCCGTGCTGTGAGACACACACACACACACACACACACACACACACACACACACACACACACACACACACACACACGCACTGATGTTAATGCTATTAAACTACAGTTAACCCCATGAACTGCTGCTTAGGACTGAATAAGAGATAGCAAGAGTTCGGTAGATCCCTTACACTGCAAATGTGCAATATTTTGGGTGTGAATGTAATCGAGTATTTGGCAAAAAAAAAAAATCATTTACAGACTTTACTGCTTGCACCAAATGCAGTCTGTGAGTCGACACGTTTGTGGTCTGATATATGATTCTTTAGCTTTGCACTTGAGCTATGAGTCTAATGTGGCTATTGAGTAATGGAAGTCATCCATACTTATGGACCTGACTGTAAAAAATTGTCAGTGTGTTAGGGGAAGACATTTTTGGTGAGAGAGATCGCTATGATTTATACTCTCCAGTGCAGGACTAAAGAAGCAGACGTCTCACACCAAACATGTCTTTGATTTTCCAGCATCTGAGGTAAATGAGATTCTTTGCCAAACCATTCCTTTAAGAAGTGTGTGTGTGTGTGTGTGTGTGGTTTGATCTGTGCAGCGAGCTGAAAGAGCGTCTGAAGCCAGAGTTGTTGGAGCTGATCAGGCAGCAGAGACTGAATCGTCTGTGTCATGGCACTCTGTTTCGCAAAATCAGCAGCCGCCGGAGACAAGGTGCGAAACTCACACACATCCCTCCAGGGCACCAGAGTAGGACCAGATTCAAGGTCTTCAACCTTTTTGAGCATGCACATTTCCACTAAGTTTCCCCAAATCCCTTCCTCCTTTTTTATTGTTCTTAAGACATCAGGTTTTTGTTTTTGTTTTTTGTTAAAAAAAAAAAGTCTTTTCGAACAGTTAATGATGTATTTAACTGTATGTCAGACATATTTAAAAGAAATAAACCTCACTGCATTTCACTATGAGGCACTTTCAATTCCATTTCCATCAGACAGTGTATCACGGAATCGTGCCACACGGAAACGTAATCTTAATTGTGATGTACAAAATATAGCTTACTGTAACTTTTATTTTCAGAAAACAGACAAACAATTTGTGCCTTGTGTACAAACCAATTTTGCGTTTGTGTGTGACGTGGGATTACGACTCATTCAGGCAGACGATCAGTGAGATCGCCTTCTAGTGGACTTATAATGAATTGCTGATAGCTATCAGAGGAACAAGCTTACTGCATTTTATATTGTTTTAAACATACGATTCAGAATGCAAGGTCTTTTTCATAAACAATAATAACAACAACTACTACAATTCTTCTTCTTCTTCTTCTTCTTCCACAAGTCCCAGAAAATGTCAAGTCCTGGTTTGAAAAAAATGTCTCGTCAGCCTTTTAACTATTGTATTTACAGTAAAAAAAAAAAAAAAAAGAATCTGTTCAATTTCATCAGTTTATTCAGAAGATTAAGTCTGACCCCTTTCAGATATATTTCTATTTCTGTATGCTGCTGGAAATATTAAGACTCCACAAGTTGGCGCAAATAACCCCTGTATTTTTTTTTACATGAAGATCATGTGATTAGGGCTGGGTAATATGGCAAAAATATCATATCACGATACATAATGTAGCTGTCTGCAAAACAGTAGTAAAATAAAGTATCGTTTGACGATACTTTTTCTGTAATGCCCTACAAAGACAAAGAAGATTAAGTTTTTTTAAAATAAAAAGATGTCAAATCGACGGCATCTATTCAGGTCTGTTTCATTTGTAATTATTCAAAATGTAAAAAATACATCACCATACCAACAATATCTCAGAAAAGTGTATCACGTAATCATTCATCACGATATCGCTATTATATCGACATATCGCCCAGCCCTGCATGTCCTGTTTTTTTGTTTGTTTGTTGTTGTTTTTTTCACTATTTTCTTGACGATTTGGTCACTGGTCACTTCCCCTCTCACAAACGGAGACACGTTGTGCAAATCCAAAGATATGGATACTAACGCTTTTTTTTTCTTTCTGTTGCGCCACTGACCTGTTTTTTGATTGGCCACATTACCATTGTTAATTGTGTGTTACAGATAAATTATGGTACTGTCGGCTGTCCCCTAACCACAAAGTCCTGCACTATGGAGACGTGGAGGAGGAGACGGAGATGCCATCCATCGAGAGTCTGCAGGACAAGAGTGAGTGACGCTCTCATATTTTCCTTCACACTTATTCAGTGAACTACTGCATGATGATGCACAGATTTACTGAAAATCACAGTGTTGCAGCGGCGTGTAAAAGTTTGCGCGCCCCTCTGACAAATTCAATGTGAGATTATCCTAGGGAAGACAATGGTCTATAAAATGATATAAAATATATATATATTTTTGTGCTTGTTTTGTTGTACATTTAGAACTGCTTCTCTTGTTGCAGGATGCACCCACTTTTAATTATTTTTCCGTAAGTAATTAATTTAAAAATAAAAATCAAAAAAGGACATTTTTCCTTTCAACAAGAAACCATGGGGGATACAATCTTTTGCTCTCAAATGTTGTGATCAGATGCTTGACTTTTTTCTGTTGTGTTTTTTTGTTTTCTTTCTCAGTTCCTGTGGCGGACATTAAAGCCCTGCTGACCGGAAAAGACTGTCCTCACATGAAAGATAACAAGGGCAAGCAAACCAAGGTTCATCTCCGTCTTCTTTCTCCTAAATTTAAAACTTTGTAAATATGTTTAAACATAAAATTCTTTTGGGAGATTTTGGAGTGAAAATGATTGTTCTGTGTGAAATTTTTGTATCAAATACTTTGAGAATCATGCAAAGAAATAGTAATTATTAAAGTCACCCAAAATTTATTTATTTTTATGAAGTTATCACCACGGCAGTTTTGCTGGGAATGTGATGAGAAGAAAAAATGAGACTATCATGTTTCAGTGTGCAAATGAAGGACATAAAATGGTGGTTTATGGGCATGTACTGTACGGAATGGTTATAATTTGTATATCTATGCATACAGTGGTGCTTGAAAGTTTGCGAAGCCTTTAGAATTTCCTACATTTCTGAATAAATATGACATCAGATCATCAGAAGTCCTAAAAGTATACAATGAGAACCCAATTAAACAAAAAAAGACAAAAATATTATACTTGGTCATTTATTTATTGAGGAAAATGATCCAATATTACATATCTGTGAATGGCAAAAGTATGTGAACCTTTGCTTTCAGTATCTGGTGTGACCCCCTTGTGCAGCAGTAACTGCAACTAAACGTTTCCAGTAATTGTTGATCAGTCCTGCACATCGACTTTAACCCTTTCCTCAGTACAGAACAGAACAGAGCAACTCTGGGATGTTGGCGGGTTTCCTCACATGAACCGCTTGCTTCGGGTACTTCCAATAGACACGTTGGTCTATTGGATTAAGGTCAGGACTTTGACTTGGCCAGTCAAAAACTTTTAACTTTTAGAACTTGTGTGAAAATCTGGTGATGTTTTGGGTCATATTTATGCAAAAATATAGAAAATTCTAAAAGATGCACAAACTTTCAAGCACCACCGTACATATCTGGATTTCTTGGTGTGATTCTTATTTTTGTTGCTTTTTTTGTGTGGAACTGCCACATCACACAGTTTACATGGTATCCACTTTGTTTAAAAGTGTGTACACAATAAATATTGTGTGGTAATATATAAAGTGGTGTAAAATGTCAGGCATGGAACGTTGTTAGCTGTTGAGGTAGCATACACACAACTGTCTAAATGGTGAAATATTCATGAGATAATGTTTTTGTATTTTTTTTCTAGCTGTAGAATTAAATTGGTATTACGTTAGTGTTTTATATCTGGTGTAATATCACAGCAAATTAATTTGTAATTTACATTGTAAAAAAAAACAAAACATTAGAAAAACATTTAACTTGAGATTTAACTTGAGGATGCCTGAAATGTGTTTTTTGGTTGTTTTTTTTTTCCTGCAGGAGATGTTGGATCTGGCGTTCAGCATTACGTATGATGTTGAGGAGTACAGCTTGAATTTCGTCGCCTCCTCCAGAACAGATGTGAGTTAAATTTCATCTTTCCATTAGCCCATTCTATTTTTCATCTCTCTCTCTCTCTCTCTCTCTCTCTCTCTCTCTCTCTCTCCCTCCTTACGACAGAGTCTGGAAAATTTTAGAGATAGTGTTGAAGAGGTGGGGAAAATATATATTGCAGGTTACGTCCTTCCCTAAACACCCCCCCATCCCCCGTCCGTCTCTCTCTCTCTCTCTCTCTCTCTCTCTCTCTCTCTCTCTCTCTCTCTCTCTCTCTCTCTCTCTCTCTCAGTTTTGCTTGTGGACGGATGGGCTGAACGTTCTGCTGGGGAAGGAGATGAGCAGCGAGTCCATGCGCAGTGAACTGGAGATCCTCCTCTCCATGGAGATCAAGCTCCGCCTCCTGGACCTGGAGAACGTCCCCATTCCCGACGCTGCCCCTCCCGTCCCTAAACCGCCCAGCAACTTCAACTTCTGCTATGACTTCAGCCAGGCGGAGCATTAAGGCCAGGCGACGTGGCGTGACGTCCTACACCTCCTGCTCCATCCACGAGAAAAACTCTGCGGGTGATTTGTGATGGAGCCGAGCGGCAGCGAGTGTGAAGATTGGGGTTTGGTATTTTGGACATGTTACCAGACAGAAAAGCCCACTGACTGAAGAGGTTCTGAAAGAGGTTTCTTTTGAGAGACAGTTAATTTCAAGGCATTGTGAGGGTGTTTAATTAAAATATATATATATATATATATATATATATATATATATATATATATATAAACTGTTTTTTTTTCCTTTCCTAATGGTACTGCACTCATCTAATTTCTTCATTTAAACTTGTTTGATTCTGTCTTACTTCCTTTATTCCCCCTTAAACTGGACTGCACGAAGGTACGCCAATGCCCTATTTGTGTTGTGTAGGTTGGAAAATGGGTGATTTCCTCAAATCAACACCAACAATCCAGGCATAAATGTCATAGCCTGGCTGTAGCATAGACACAGGAACATCACACTTTAATGTGTCAGTTAGATCCGATCTACTTTGACTGAGAAAGTGCCATGTTCTGCAAAATATAGCTGTTTCATTACAAAATTATCGTGTTCACGTTATATAGGAATTATGGTCGTTACAAGGCGACGGCTCGGAGGTTCTACTCAGAAAGATGTCTTTACTGTGGAAATACGCACAACAGCGTCTGCCAACTGTCTGCCAAACAGAAAGCAATATTCTAAAAATAATAGTATATAACTATACAGTTGGTACTTGATAATAATCAGGAATGTTTAATGGACCTGGGTTGAGTTTAAAAGGTCCCGTTTTCAGTTCACGTGATGTTACACATTTCCCAACAAGTAGTTACACTCTTAGGAAAAAAGGTTCTTCAAGGGTTATTTTACGGTCCATTTAGAGGGTCATTTAAGGGTTCTTTCATTTGTTCTTTCATCTTCAGTAAGTGTTTAATCCTGGTCAGGGTTGCGGTTATTCTGGAGGATACCGGGAACACTAGGCTTGAGGTGGGAATACACCCTGGATCAGATGCCGGTCCGTCGCAGAGCATCACACACACACTTACACACACACACACACACACACACACACACACACACACACACTCTCATACCTTGCGTAGCCAGTCCACCTACTGGCACCTCTAGGAGGAAACTGGGGAACCTAGAGGAAACCCACACAGGGAGAACATGTGAAACTTCACATAGACAGTAACCTGAGCTCAGGATCGAATAAAGGTTCTTAGCTTAAAAAAAGGCTTCTACTTGGAAACCCTTTTCTAAGATAAGAACACTCTTATTACCCTTAAGCGTTTTCTAAGATCGAAGTTTGCTGTAGACATGAACACTGTTTTTTGGTTTTTTTCCAAGTGTTGTAATTACCGTAATTCCAACATGACGTGAACACACTGGCTGCATCAGAATATCCGTACTACGCTACTACTACTACTACTACTACTACTACTTCCTCTGAGATTCTGCAGTGGACACTGTGCTATCCCATAATGCAGCTGGACTGGTACGGAAGAGCATTCAGAATCAAAAATGGCGGAAGGCTGCGTGTGGGCTCTTTTTTAATGTTGTAGGTCATGTGACAATGCCAACATGGCGGATGTAGTATGTACAGAGTATATACACATATACTGATCAATACGTACTGTATCAACAGCCGAGCAGTAGGTACTGTCACAGTACACGATTTCGGACGCAGCCACTGTTAATGATTGACCTGTGCTGAAAATAAAATTTCACAGATTCCTTAGAAAATTTTTTTCACAATATTGCTATGCAAAGAATACGCCTATTTTTTTTTTCACCCTGAAATTAGCCCCGCCCCCACCCGGACAACAAAGCTGCTCAGCTCTGCCTGTATTCCTTAAATTACCTTAAAACTGATTATTTAAAACTGACAGCAAATTATTTATAGTATGGTCATGGTCATCTTAATGCTTTTATTGCAATTCACCCTGCAGACATTGCAAACTGATAGTTTTAGGGAAAATGTTTTCAGGGAAAATTTCCCAATCTCGAAGTAAGAGTTTCTTTAAACATTCAATGATATACAATATACTAAAAAGCGTGAATATTACCTGATGGTAGTAAATATGCAATAGTTTACACTTTGACGAGGCACTGAAATGGTTTTTATTTTCTACAAAATCTAACAATATTGTGTAATTATTGTGTGAGCAGCTATTGTGGTGGAACAAGACTTTAATATTAACAACTGGCACGAACAGAGAAATGTTTTTTAAGTAACTGGTACATGAGATACTTGGCACATAATAATAATAATAATGATAATAATAATAATGGTGCATTTTGCGACATGTCTTAAAAATTTCAGAAATAATAGAGGTCACAAATCATACAAAATGATCTTTAAAGCACCGCTGTAGATCTGACCAACAATTGTTTTCACTGTTTTCATTTTATCTTGTAAGGACAATAGAATGTTGTTAATAAAAGGCACGGTGCCTAACACAAACAGGTATGTAGCTATACAACAACTCGACAAACAAAATTAATCATGTGCAGCAGTTCTGTAAATACTTTAATGTGAAGATTCTTCCAAAATAATGACATACATTAAAAAAAAAAGAAAGAAACCAGGTCAACGTGATGAACCTTCATCTTCGTAACATCATCAAATCAGTTGTTTATTTTAAGCATCTTACTTTCCTTAATATTTCCTTAATATCTTTCTGATTTCATCAGCAAACACGGTACACTCTGTAAAACAAACGCCTGGAAATCATTTTGAGAATCAGCTCTTCTGTAAATCAGCACATTAATACAGAACCCAAATAATCATATGAACTTAAATGTACATCAAGAAATGAGGGTACCTGAATAAATATTTTTGCACAGTCCTGTTTTTATTTAAAGATAGTTTGACTAAAGTTTTAAGTGCTATGGGAAATCGTTTAAGTCCGGTGTGGGATCATCATTAACGGTTTCAGTGGAATTAAGCTGCTTTCACACTTTTTCCCTCAACCATTAGCGCAAGTTTTACCAGAAGATGCTGTCCTGAGACGTAAATTGCTCAACTTTTCAGGTGAAAAAAAAAAAAGTGTACAATGACATCAAATGCATTTGAAATTAAGGGAACACAGTGCTACGTGTGGAAAAAAGAAAAAAAAAAAAGTCTTGTTAGTGCGAAAATATTAATACGTTCAATCGGAGATGTTTCAAAGTCAGTGTTTTCATGTTGCAAAGTAACAAGACAATCATTTTTAAGTTTTGCGATGTTTATTGTTATCCAAATCTTCCAATCTGGTTAAATTGCTGTCTGACTGCGTAAAAGCATGTGCAAGTGTGAAAGCAGCATTACTTTGTTGTACGAGTGTAACGGTCTGATGATTTACTTTGATGCATTGATTTTAAAAGGCATCGCTTGAAGGTAATCCTGCAACAATTATAAACTGATTATTTTCGAAAAAAGTAAACAAACAGCTGGTGTGTGAAAAAATCATTCATATTCACCCCAGAACATTCAACACTGATTTGGTTGATATCGATCCGAGGCTACTAAATCAAATTGAATTATATTGTATTGGATCAGTTTCTGTGGTATTATCAAATATCAGATTGAATCAAAGTTGTTCCATATCATACTGGATGATGAATATACTTATTTAAAACATATTTAAAATGCATACATGATAAATAAAATCCCCTGGTACAGTACACTATGGCTTTACTATTTGTGCAATAACAGCAGTAAAAACTTTTCACTGTACCAGTGACAGCCTTTCCACATGCTGTGTACACATTTCAGCTTTGCGCCATCACAATCATCTGCATAACTGATATAATGTGTGTGTGTGTGTGATATATATGATATTAAAGGCAAATCACTTGTGTTTGGACAACTCACTGTACTCGGGGTGTTGTACTTTACATATATACTGTTATACTGTAAAGACTGAACACAATTTTTTTTTGGTAAAAATTATTATTTGTTAACATATAGAATCATCCCTAATAACCTGTGTACTCTTTGAAATGTTTGTTCAAATGTTGATTAAAATGGACTTGTTTAGTAGTTTATAAAGTTAGAAAAATGGATTTCTCTGATTTTCTTGCTCTATCCCTGTACAAAAAACATTTCATACCTGTAATATATAATATACAGTACTGTGCAAAAGTTTTAGGCACCTTATTGTATTACTATTAACATTAGTTTTCCAGCACAACATTAAATGTTACAGAAAAATGTTTGTATGTCAGTAAAGAAAGCAGCGTATAAGGCTGCTGGGTTTTGCTGCAAAAATAAGCAAGTGCGAATGTCAAAGTCTCCAAAAGAACTGGGTCTGGTTCTGCAAGATGCTCAATAAAACTGCACAAATTGTACCTGAGATTACTGATAAAATTTTTTAAAGCAAATCGTCGACACACCAAATATCGACTGTTTAATTTATTTCTGTTTACTGCTCTTTATGGGGGTTTTTAAATGTAGAAACTTTCATATTCTAGATTCATTACACAAAGTGAAATATTTCAAGCCTTTTTTTTGTTTTAATCTTGATGATTACTGCTTACAGCTCATGGAAATCAAAAATCCATATTAGAATAAAGAATTTATTAAATTAATTATTAAATTAATTTATTGACTTGAATTACGGAAAAAATTAACTTTTCCACGATATTCAAATTTTTTGAGATGCACCTGTATACACTGCATATTACAAAGAAAAAAAGACATTTGTTTATGGCATTTCAAGTGCATAAGGTACTATTTTATGTATTTTACCTTTTAGAGTTTATGTGCAAAGAGGAAACAAGCTAACAAATGCTTCAGAGAAACATGAAGGCAAATTAACAGGAAAAAAACAAACATTGTCAAATAGCATTTTGTCACATTATCCTAACAACCTGAACTTGAGTCGATTATTTGGTAACACTTTCTATTAAGGCCACGTCTATAGTGACCTATGAAAGCCTTCATAAACATTATTAACAATAATTAGAATTATTTAGGAAAAGATGTATGTGTATAATGGTTTATAGAAGTGTTTAAAATGCATTTACAATTTATAAGCAGTGTTTATGATGCATTATAATCGCCAATACCAAATAAATTCATTAGTGCATTATGTTTCGTTGTACACACGCTGACAAGTTGTAAAGTTTTGCAGAATGATTTCCTGACAATCTTTCTGGTATAACTGATTCGTTAAAGGGAAAAAAAAGGTAGCACTTTACAAACGTTCTCAACGTTATAATGTGTCATGAACACTACTTAGAATCCATCATGCATAATACAGATAGCTATAAAGTGTCATGCATTTTATATCAATAAATAATATTGATACAACCACGTGTGTAATAACTTATCAATGCTTTATGACATGATATGAATATGCTCATAGTTCATTGTAGCTGTGACCGTCATAGAAAGTGTTACCGATAACTGTCGTATGGTCCGAATGCTTGTGTGTCAGAACAACTAGCCGATCCGTGCGCAGGAGGCGGGAATGAATATTGGAAGCCCAACAGGATTTGACGGTATACGAGCGAGGGGAAAATTACACAGAGATGAAGCTTGGATGGTTTGTTGGTCCACGTTTTAGTTGTACATCTCACCTTCTCTAAATGTTTAAAATGTACATTGTAATGTTGTAGTGGTACCAAAACTTTTTCCACACAACAGTACTGTTAATCAGAGCGTGAGGATTAAGTCTGCTCCACCCACAGAACGATAATGCACGTTTTCCAAAAAGGGCAGGTGTGACTGGAGGAGGTCCACTTTAGTTACAGTAATGTCTCTGCACGTGGAGATATCCAGTGTCCTCAGTCTCTTACAGTGCTGGACTATGAGGCTCAGGGACCTGGTGGAATATATGAAAGACAATAAAACAAACACAAAGCCAGATCCGTGTGTGTGTGTGTGTGTGTGTGTGTGTGTGTGTGTGTGTGTGTGTACATATATATATATATATATATATATACACACACACACACACACACACACACACACACACACATACACATATATATATATATATATATATATATATATATATATATATATATATATATATATATATATATATATATATATATATATAAGTACAGTGGTGCTTGAAAGTTTGTGATTCAATTTTCTACAGTTCTACCTAAATTTGACCTGAAACATCATCATTTTCCAATAACTGCATGTGTTTTATTCCTCTTATACCACTCTATTGACCATCAATTACCATTTTTTATTTATTAAAAAAGGCACGTCAGTTTTTATCTGTAATGTACCTGAAATGTCCTATTATCACGCTATAAACAGTTGTTCTATCACCAGCCTCTTTTTTCCCTCTCTCTTGTGTAGACTTAATTCTGTTCCAGAAGATATAACTTTTACATGCTTATTAGGTGGCAGAAAAAACTCTGGAACTCTAACCCTGGAAAATGCAGTAATTGGAATTGTAATCTCATATATTTTGTATTATTTTTGACTGTATGATACTTTCCACCAATGCACATTGTTGCCAAACGGCAACAATTTACCGACTACCCTCTCAAATTTTGTATTCAGTTTTAAAAATATATATTTTTATTACTTGAATTAATCAAAGTAATAAAACGCCATAAAACTTTTTTTTAATGGAAATGTAATCATTCATGCAGTTAATAAGGCAAAAAAAAAAAAAACCCAATGCAGCATGAAAAGTAAGAAAAGTTACAGCTTCATCTCAAAGCTGCCTCTCATACTGTAAATGTCAAATAAACATCTCCATACAGAAAACTTCACCAAAGCAGTGTCTATATAATTTCCACTGTAAAATAACAACAGTTATTATGTGGCGCGTCCACCGTACGAGTCTTTGTTTACTCTCTATCTGTTGCTATAGAAACAATAACGTAATAGAATGAGCAGATTAATATAAACCTGTGATTTGCAGCTGCACTACTGTCAGAGCGGTTGTTATAGAAAATTAATGAACACCTTCACCTAACACCTAACATGATGAGCTCTAACTGTACACCTGCAAAGTGTCTAATGAGGTCAGCGTGTGGAAAAAAAACAACAACAACAACAACGTCACTGCTGTGCTGAGAATAAACCACCACTCAAATAAAAATAAATAAAAATCAGTGATTACACAAGGCGATTTGTAGGGAATGTGATGTTGATAAAATGATAGGTGTAGGTGCATAAGTGGAGGTATGGTGCAGGTTTGTGCCAGCTCACCTGTCTGTGATGCCGTCGCAGTAGGCGAGCTGCAGGTGCTGCAGTCTGTGCAGGTGAGGCAGGGCGCGAGCCAGACCCTCGTCCGTGAGCCGGGAACAGCCGCTCAGCGCCAGGCTGGTCAGGCAGCGGCAGTGAAGAGCTACAGATGCCACGCCCTCATCACTGATCTCTGGCAGCATGGCGAGAGAGAGGCGCTGGAGCATGGGGAAACGCAGAACCTGAAAAAACAAGGACCTGGCTGAGAATACTGTACTGTACGCACGCTAATACTAATGTTTTCATCAATCCCCGTTTTTAATGAATGTATTCTGATTGCAGAATTGTACTGACTGCACTGTAAGAAATTGAATTGTTTACTTGACTGGTTACGTGGAATCCGAACCACATATTTTATAAATTACATTTTGTGTCAGCGTCTACAATAACAACAAGAAGCTTGTGCTAACATAAATCTAGGACGTTAGCTTTTTAAATTGCCGCAGTTTGTATTTATAAAGACTAAAGTGATTTGCAATATGTCCATGCAACAAATTCAGTACTTTCTTCGTTTCAGCCTTTTATTTACATTATTCTGGCCCTGAAATTAGCTCCGCCCCCAAATAGAATAGATCTGCTCACAACACCGGAGAGGAGGGGGCTCCAGCTACAGAGCGGGACGTGGAACGCTGGAGCAGGAACGTAACAATATCGTTTCTGTTCAGAACTAAGCAAAATGAAAAAGAAATTGTTTCTGATCCCTGATTAAAACCTTGCCGTACAGATTATTGAGCATCTTATTAGTCTGTTCACATTAAACCTTTAATTCCTTACTATACAGTAAAGTACAATTTTAGTTATCGTTAATAATTAGAGATTAAAAAGTGTCCAATTTGAGTTTTATTAAACAAATAACAAGACCTCAGTTACTTATACAGTACGTGTTACCTTTTTATTTTTACTATTAGTATTTTTTTCTTTTCCACCATGTCCAGTTTTTGTTCCAGGTTATAATAAAGGTTTTCTGTAAAACATGCTACACGTTGTGGTCTTATAAAATGACACGTTTTATAAAATGCTGATCAAACACAGATAGTCGTTTCTGCTTAACTGACTGCACTGACTGTCTGGTGATTGCACTAACACACACTTGCGTTATGCTGATGTCTGTCAGTTTGGAGCAGCCGGTCAGGTCGAGCTCCTGTAGACCCTTGATCGCCCGCAGCGAGGCTCCTTCCTGCTCCCTGAAGGCACCCAAGTCCTCATCAGTGACCAGACATGGTTTCTCATCAAACGGCATTCTAGGAGGCTGAAAGAAACCCATGTTCCCGAAAGTCCGGGTAAAGCTGGGCTCTTTATCCTCCTGCTACGTGGTGAAGAGTTACAGATTAGTTCCAAAACTAAAACTAGAGTCTAACATCCATATCATGATGATTTCTTTTACACTGTACACTGTAAATTCATTACCACAAACACACTTTGAGATCTGAGTATTTGTGAAATTAATTGCGGGTGCAATCACAAAAGTATGCACAGCTGTTAAACGCTTGTTAAAACCGCAGTAACCTGGACCCCATGGTGATCATATCAAATATTTACTTTGCTCTAGGCATTATTATTATTATTAAATCTCAGAGTGCTGAACATATAGGGTTTTCCTTCCATGAAAGCTCAGTAGTATTACACATAGTAAAAGGTCAAGACTACTACTAATGTGGGAATTAATTCTATAAACTTGAGACTACAGCTCAGTTTATGATGCTAGATCAATTTGCAACAAAAAACACTTTTTAAACATTTCTATAGAGCTTGATAACACACTGCTGATTAACACAGCGGTGGAGGATATTACACAATTATCAACTGTCTGATGATAATTTTTGCAGACATTATATAAAGTATTTTATTACTGCAGAAACACCAGGAAATATTCAAAGCCTGTAAAATGCTGGTAAGCAATAATATAATGTAATATAATATAATATAATGTAATATAATATAATATAATATAATACAATATAATATAATATGAATGGGTATGTGAATGCATGTGTGATTGTGCCCTGCGATGGATTGGCACCCTGTCCAGGGTGTACCCCACCTTGTGCTCGATGCTCCCTGGGATAGGCTCCAGGTTTCCCCGTGACCCTGAAGGAAGGATAAGCGGTATAGAAGATGGATGGATAATATAATATAATATAATTTAATGTAATGCAATGTAAAGTAATGTAATATAATATAATATAATGATTTATATATGTTCATCCATCCATTCATCTTCTATACTGCTTATCCTACTGGGTCGTGGGGAACCTGGAGCCTATCCCAGGGAGCATCGGGCACAAGTCGGGGTACACCCTGGACAGGGTGCCAATTCATCGCAGGGCACAGTCACACACCCATTCACACACTACGGACACTTTGGACCTGCCGATCAGCCTACCATGAATCTCTTTGGACTGGCGGAGGAAACCAGAGTACCCAGAGGAAACCCCCGTAGCACAATGAGAACATGCAAACTCCGCACACACAGGCCAGTGGTGAGAATTGAACCCCCAACCCTGGAGGTGTGAGACGAACGAGCTAACCACTAAGCCACTGTGCGGCTGAGAGATGATAATTTTCCCCATATTGTTTTTAGTGATATGATACTTTATACTGGTCAGAATCACAAAATCATGTGTAATATATTTATAAATATTATATAAATGCCATTGTGAATGTCCAGGTTTCATACCGTATGCTTGCTGTGCTCTTTGCCATCGCTGGGCTCCTCCATCCCGAGCAGCCCCCAGTCTGTAATCAATTTACACGAGCCGAGACACAGCACCTGCAACCCGGGCAGGTAGGAGGCGATGGCGCGGACACTCGAGTCTTTGAGGACAACGCAGGAGGTCAGATCCAGCTCTTTCAGACTGGACGTCAACAGCTGAGCTAGTGAGCAAACGTCCTGGAGTGAAAAACAAGCAGAATCCATTAATACATACACACACAAAAAAAAGTAACGCTATAATGTTGGTGGCAAAACCTTGCGGAAAATATGGCACAATAATAATACTCGTATAGCTAGTAGCTGGTGACGAATAAACAGCTAACCAGATTTGAACACGTTTCCCTTTACAGAAAAAAGAATGGAAAATCTGTTCATTTGAAACTGATGGAAGTCTGAGGAGAGCTGCTGAATTCTGTTAATCAACAATTCTGCAAAACACCTATTGTTAAAGGATTTCATGAAATCAGAGCTACAGTCTTCTTTAAAAATGTATAACATGTCTTGTCCATGTTGTGAGTTTACGTTAATGAATATTTAATTTGGGGTGTTTCTATGTAAAAGTGGAAAATACAAGGCAGAGTCAATGCAACTGATTTAATTTAGCATCCGTGGTGTGATTTACTGCAGCCGGTAACGACAGTCGAACGTGTACATAAAAACAACTGAAGGGCATGTATTAAATTTGCATTAAAGTGTTTTTGCTTTTCACAGACAAAAGCAAATGATTTAATTAGCAATAACAAGACAAGTTCCTCAACACTATGACTTAAACTATTGATGGCACCGTTCCAACATCCGAGAATCACTAGCGGCAAAACCGATACCAGCAAAATATGGTGGGTCGGATATTGGAGACAACGTATCAGATATTGGATCCTGTAACAAAATGGCTACATTTTTTAAACTGGCAATGTTGAAATGGAAAGACACTTGACTGTTTTGTTTTTTTTGTTATATTTATACTTTAATTATTATTTAATTTTTGTTATATTATATTTATATTTTATTAGATTTAAATGGAAATGCTCTTTGTGTAAAACAGTTTAACTGTGAAGTGGTTCAGTTAAAAGAAACACTGTAAAGATTAGTAGTTTCTAAAGAAAAGAATATCTTATCAGTATCGGCTGATACTCAAGGTTTCAGTGAAAGAAAAAGTGGTATCGCACCATCTATAACTTAAAACGTTTATTTATTTATTTTTTAAACTAATCTGTTGAAAGGTTTACCTTGTGATGACACACTGATTGTATTTGGAAGTTTTTAATAAGTCTCACACCTTTAAGCAGTGTTAGGAATACATTTGGGGTTTAGAGAATTTAAACCAACTTTATCAAAGTAATGCAAAGTCATAATTTTGGGAATAATTTTGAAAAACTCTTAATTCTGACAATTTTTTATGAGGTATAAAGGGATGATTTTTCTAAACTGTATCAACATGCTTCATCAACTTTACATTGCTAGGATTATTTACTTTTTACTAAATGATAATTTAAGAAATTATTGTACTATATGTCAATATTTTACATATTCTGGTCAGCTTTTTATGTCCTCGGCTATCAGTTTTACTTTTTGGATTTCTTTGTGACGTCACTGCCCTTATTGTTATTTGTAGAACACCCACCAAATGTCCATTTTATCAGATACACATGCTTTGTTTGGGATCTTATTAAACCCTGGCCTCTGTGCTCACCCGGATGTAGGTGCAGTTCCTGAGGCTGAGTTTCTCCAACTGAGCTCTGGGCCGTGGGGACGACAGGCCTTTCACCAGCTCCACTCCGCTCACATGAATACATTCAGCCAGGTCCAGTGAGCTCAGAGCCGGCAACGTCATTAAATCTGCCAGCCCTTTTTCTGTCATCCTCCAGACGTGGGACAGCGAGAGACTCCGGAGCTGTTTGAGCTCGGCAGCTACAGCCAGCACGCTGCGGCTCGTCAGTTCCGTGCAGCCGCTCAAGTCCAGCTTGTAGAGGCCTCTCTGGTGCCTGCAGAGCTGCTCAATGGAGTAATCAGTGAGCTTCTTACAGCCGGACAGGCTCAGCTCTTCCAGGTGGAGTCCTGGGACACGAGCCAGCGAGCGCAGAGACTCAGGGGTGATGGAGGTGCGACTGAGGTCCAGGCTGCGCAGCGTAGAGCTCTGATCCTGGAGGAGCCTGAGCAGGTTCCTCAGAGACAGCATGGCTGATGAGCCCGGACCCACTGCGCAGCCTAGGTACGGGTCAAACTCGAAAGCGATGTGACAGCCAGCCAGCGCTAGATGACGGAGTCTCTGAGTGCAGCCTGTTAGACGGTTAAAGGTGAGGTCAGAGAGGTAGCGCAGGTCAGACAGGCCCAATTCTTCCAGGTTCTTCAGCGCTGTACGAACCTATAAACAGCAAATCAAGCTGACACAATATTATTCAAATAATAATGATTACTGATGATTACTGATGGAGGATTGAAGCTCTGACCTGCTGTCGATGCTCCTCATGGCTCAGGAAAGCTCCTGACATGAAGAGACTGTCGAGGCCGTTAAGGTCGAGTTTGCGCAGGCCAGTCAGGCACGGCAGCAGTTTCAGGAGCGACGACTCCATCATGCAGCTCCGGGGCAGTGCCAGACCCTCAAGCTGAGCCCCAAGGTGAACTCTGACCTCCTCCAGAACTTGACGTGACAGATTGGAGTCGTCCACATGGCTGATGATCAGACTGCATCGAGGCCGGCATGCGAGACCACAGATAAACCCTAACGAAGACGCACAAGCCGGAAATCTGAATGTGACGTTTTTCTGAAAGTGGAGAGAGAAAAAAAAAGGAAAAATTAGGAATATGAGAATTTCACATCTACTCATGCTGATAGGCATAAATTTATCAAATGTAAAACTGGGACATAGATTAGCACTACAGATATTTACTTGTGCAACATTTTAGTTTTGCCAACAAAGCATTAAAATTAATGATCTGTTGAATCACAAAGCGCATCTGTATGCTTGATCTTTACATAGAAACACTTGCTCGAATTAATGAACACTTCCTTGTAATATTTATTTTTGTTTCGCTTATTAAAAATTACAATAAAATAAAAACTGAATACATATGGTATTACAATGGTATTATATCATCAGGCACCACTTTTAATTATCTGTCAAATCTTTCCATCAGGTTGATCCTGTTCTTTTTTTTAATCCATTTTCCTCCAGATACAGAAAAAAATTTCTAATATTATCCACTGAAATTCAGCAAATAACCTGAAACTGATGATCTTGGCTTGCTTCATACCAGCTCCTGCAGACCAGCGAGGCTTCTTTACGGTCTGACGGATGAAGAAAGGTCAGAATGTGAGAAATGACCTGTAACAAGAGGGGGAAAATGTACATGATTACAACTGCAGCACAACTGCAGTTCCTCTCCTTCATTTATCTCATCTCACAATTCTGTGTTTATTTAGAAAGTAGTATGGTATTACAGGAACATCTAAGTGCAAAAGTTTACACACACCCCACCCCTTCCCTAATTTATCTACATACAAAATTCTAATGTAGAAATATTACAAATGAGACTATCCAAAAGCTGTTGTGGGATTATGGTCACGCTCTTGGTGGTGTGTACAATCTCTCAGGGCAGATTTTGATGGTGATTTGTCCGTTACATTGCTTCAGAACATCTATTTCCTCATTTACTTTAACTGGGGTGTTCTTAAATAATCACTTACAGCTGCTTTAATCCTGTCACTATCCGATTAGACTCACCTCATGTGGTAATGATGGAGTCTCCATTACTGATCAGTCATTTTACCTGCATAGGGAAAGGTCCACAGTGTCCTTATGACTCACGTACATCATGTACCAGATGATGTCAAATAATACCGACCGAATCCATATAGAAGCTTCTTCCTGAATTTTCGTAAATTAATTCACCGTTTTTGACCAAAAACATGGGGACCACACCCTCGATTCGGTCTGTTCCGGTATTCAATACATCCAGCGGGTTTACACGAGGATAACAAGTTAATAAACAAGGGTGATAGGTAAACATTAGAAAGAATACCGGCAGATCACGTGACTAGGTATCACGTGTAGAGATCCGGAAGTGTTGCAGGGTAACGGAGTTTCTCTTTCCTGTCTAAGTTCGCCGTTGTTGTTATTTTCCTCCGCCAGATGGCGTGGATTTAAACTACTCTTTTTTTTGCAATAAAAATACATAAACGTTGTAATAAATAAACCGTGTGCTTTACACAAATACATTAAACGTGTTTTTTTTAACCACCCAGAGAGCAGAATTTACAAGTTGTGAGACTGATGACGTCAACTGAGATTCACCAAAATGGTGGATCAAAATCAAGCTCAGTCT